>NC_071353.1:95210638-95373138 GCF_943734655.1 Sabethes cyaneus | reverse complement strand
CTCTCCCCTTTAGAAGGGGATTATGATTCCTCTTCCCTTTAACAGGGGGGGGGGGCTTCCACACAAATCAAATACAAATTTCCTCATAACTCGAGAACTAATCAAGCAAATGGAACCAAATTTGGTATGTGAAGGTTTTTGGAGGCAAGAATTTTTTCTATGGTAAATTATTGGCCCGCCCCACTTTACGAGGGGGGGGCTCCCATACAAATGAAATTTGGGGGGAGGGGTTCATGTCCTTGGGTACGAAAGTATCCCCGTTGGCTTCGTACCACTCTAGGACATCCAGGACATTTGAGTAGTGGCACGAAGCTAGATCCCGCCAGAACATCGTAGGACCCTCGTTTTGCTTCAACAAAGAAAGCAGAAACTTCTGTAGGAAGCAGACGCTCCTTGAGGTAGATCTGCCTTTTTACAGTCCTGGTAGTCACGAACGACGCACTTCGTTTGCCACATAACTAGATCACTTACCAAATCATGTATTTCTTGGCAAACTTTGAAAGGAATGGAAAAATGTCTGTGCGTAGAATGATTGATTGAGTAAACTAGAATATATAGACCAAAAAGATTTTCGGGAAGTGCAATGCTAGGGGGGCCTCGCACATTTAAAAAACTTTAAATTGCTCCAGTCCATCAACCACAAAAGATAAGGCTTTTATCTCCGTAGCAAAGTTACTCAAAATTTAAAGTTCTTTAACTTTACAGAATATTTTATTCAGCTAACTTCAACCATAAAAAAGTTTATATAAGAGGCGAACCAGCCGCAGGCTGAAAACCTCTCTAATATAGAATAAAAAAAAGTTTATATTTTGCACACGCCTACTATGATGGTCACCCTAATGCCATATACAGCAAAAAAAATGCGGAAGTTTAAATAACAAATTTTCTCCGAAGATTCTTTATACCTAGGTTTAAGCGTATACGGTTTATACGGTTTAAGCGTTATTACTTTTATCCACCTAGATTTGGGTTTCATCCCACGGTGTGCCGCATGAAATAGATGCACTCTGAAAAATCGATACGTTCATTTACCGGAATGATTTTGGAAACATCTGGTTTGCAGTCGGCATGCATTTCGTCTTATGTTTAAAAATAAAGTAAATAAAACTTGCCAGATTTTTAGAAGGCATGGCTTATATGAGTAAAAGTCGCAAACGCAAATTTTTGGTGAAAAGTTCGGTGGATGAAAACTGCGCAAGTTTTTACGCCAGTTGTACATACATATTTTTCATAGTGCATGCAGAGTGTCATTTGCATGCGCAAATGTAGATTAGCTGCTCGTGTGCTTTCATATTTTGTAAATTTTTGCCAACTGCGGAGATATTATATTGATGGAAAGTGAGCCAGATATTGATGTGCTACAATTAAATGTTTCTAACTATTGCATTTCAAGTGAAGTGAAGGGCCGGTTTTGTTTAAAATATTCATGTAGAATGCAATACGCGATGAGGTTAGTGTTGTGTGTGTGTTTTATGCTTTATGTTTTATGCTGAGATGATGTTGAAGTATAGTTACTATATATATAGTTCGGCGGATAGAAAATCGGGAGCCAAATAAACGTCAAAAGCGGAGCCAAAAGCTTTTCAAAATCCAAAATGCAGGAGTAATGTTAAAAAAATACACTTTATTTTCATAGAACTAGTCATTTTCAACACCCGCCAGTGATTATTTCTCGTAAAAACCTGCACATTTCACCATAATTTCAAATTTAATTTCATAAATCAGGGATGCCAATTCGCCTGGTTTTCTATCCGCCGAACTATATATATAGTAACTATATGTTGAAGTGCATGTGCTCATAAGCAGTTTTTTCGTCAGAAAAGCATTTTTGTCGATGGAACTGAGTTGCATATTAAAGATTATCGATAATGTGAGACAAATAAATATTTATCCTAGTGAATCTACTGTACTACATTTAAAAAATTGCAACTTTAAAAAAGAGCCATTATGACCTATTTACTAACACTCAAAGCAATCATGATAGTCATGAATACATGATGAGGGCTAATTTCTCGTTAAAGGCATGATCATTGCTTATTTGATTAGTGGGCGTTCAAAATCTAGTGCTTCAGTCCATACTCACACAGCACTATGGGCCAAAAATCAAAATTTCCCTGGCCCAGGCCCTGGCGGGTGTTGTGGGTTCAAATCCGGTTATAATCTCAGATTATAGCTTGGTTCGACTCATGCACCTTCCAGCATTGGACAAAAGGTAGGAATCAGAACGACAACGTTAAGCGTAGCTACCAATAACCACCCCCCCTCACCTTTCCCCTCTATCAATTGTAGAACCACCATTTCAAAAAATATTATCTGGTAACGCCAGCAACCGATTCATGCAACGTTAATTGATTAAATTGCATTTGCATCGCTATAATAAGCGGAAAAGGCGAGACACGAAAAGAATCTCTCATTGTCACTTACGTCGAAATGAAAAAGTAGCTGAGAAATGGTTTTCTGTATATATAGCTTGACCGCCCAAAAGAATATCCTCGCAACGTCACTGCCTATCAATTCGTCTGTATAGCGCTTTACAATCATGAAACATATTATAACTTATTGGGGGATCCGGGGGATCCTAAGATTGTATCTATTTTAAACATTACTATTATTTCTTCATTAGAATCAACCCATTACGTCATTTCTATGCTCATGCTTCAATTCTATAATTCACATAAAATCATATTGCGTAATCGCACTAATCGGTTTTTATTTGGTTTTCTTGCACAAATTAAATCCAGTTTGACCTAAAACACCGGAAGCGAACCAATCTGTTTTCATCTCCGCCTCCTGTTTCTACACCTTCCAGGATTTAGGAAAGCGTGCAAATGATCTCCTAGACATGGAGTAGGTGCGAACATTCTTCAAAATTCCTTGCCAGGACTTTATTTGTTAGCAGCAGCATTCGTTTGCCTTGCCAGACTACTTTTAACACCTAAAGAGGATTTGAAATTTAGCGAAATATGACTCCGTCACCTATCACGCTTCATTCATAATAAAAAAGCAATTTCAGGACGAGTAGGAAACGGGACCTAAAAAAGCTTAACAAGAAATGTCAATTTGGGTTACATTGATGCATTATTCTCATGAAGTGTCATGTTTTACCCTGCCGGCTACTTTTCATTCGAATATCTTCATTCTGAATGTTTTTAAATTTGCTTTTCCTTCGTTTGTCGCGAGTGCATTGCCATACCTATCCCGGATGTAACTCGAGCAGTGCGAGGCGTATGAATACCTTATACGTAATTTATCGTGCCGTGAAAACTGAGTTTATTTTTCGTTTACATGCTTTCTTGTATTACCTGTTTATTGTTGACTAGACTTTTTATTTTGAAATTTCCAATATAATGAAAGGCATTTGTATACAAGCAGTTTAAGGCCTACAAACTGCCAAAAATTATATGTGGAGTACAAGCTTGTTGCTAAGTTGGTGTATTATAATTAGAAATAACTAAAATTAATTAATTTTAATGTGTCATCTTTTAGAGACAATTACACAATTTGCCCGCATTTGAAGAGGTGGTTGGCTGGATAATGTACCGATGTGTTACACACCGGCAGCTCACTTAACAAAATTTGAATGTTCCCTTAAGCAAAGCAGAGACGCTACATTCCGTTTTCGGAACCTACTGCTACGATCCTATTAACTCTAACAATCACTGATGCTTCTTGAACGTTTTGATCACTTGGGATACGGTTGAGTGTTTGATTGCGAGTTGTATCGTTCCATCGATGAGAAGCCTTTGGAGAGTGCCCAATTTTTTTATTGCGCACTTTCTCTTGTTTCAAAGATACCACTGTAATTGCTCAATCTATTTTGTTAAAACTCCACCGACATAAACAACATACTCTCAACTATTTTAAATCAAAATTTCAAATTGTAAGAAATTCAATGTAGTTATTAGAAATTTTATAGAAAAACTGAAGCAACTGGAGTAACATATTAAAAAGACGTGTTCAAAATAAAAAAAAATAAAATACATCTATTTTTTTCTTCGAATATCTCGAAAACGGCTGCATATAGAAAAATAATTACTATAACCAATTTTGTTGCAAACGACAAAGAATTGTTATTTGTATTGAAAATTTAAATATTATTTGAAAAATCTCTAGTTGAAAAAAGTCATGATAGTCGTTGTTCTACAAAGTCCGCTCATGAAAGTTACTCCATCTCAGAATAACTTTTAAAAGGCAGTAAAAATTACTTATATTTTTTTCAAAAAAAGGAAATCAAAAATGTTATATTTCTGTATGTTTTATTTTCAAATTTTTTACTTTTTTTTTCATTGCTAAGAAATCAATTTTCTACAACTTTTCCTTAGACATACTTTGTGAGCAATGGAGAGTTTTCGAGAAACGATTTTTCAAACATAATACACATGAAAATAAATACGCCTTTTTCAAAAATGAGTCTTGAATCAAAATGGTGCCAAAACCTGTGGAAGGTGCATATTTCCTCCTATCAGACACGTTGGTAAAGTTTCATCCAAATCCAAAAGAGGTTTATTTCAGATTTCAGCTCTTTAAGGACGATTTCGCGTGGAATTGCTCAAAAGTAGATACTACACTAATATTCCTACCCACTTCCCCTGCGGTTGTTATAATGCGATTATATAGCCATTTATTTTTTTCTCAATTTTGCTTAATAATTGTTTTTGAAAGCTAATAACTTTGGAGCGCATGGTCAGAATGTTGTGATATCAAAATGACAAGAAATCTATTCTGAACACATTTTTTATATTGGCAAATTTTGTATGTACGCATACAGACGGCCTTTCCCGTCAAAAAGGTTAATTTTTCGATTTAATATAAAAAAATTGCTTTTTTTGCACTTAATAATCACTATGCCCTCTTAAGATCGACTAGTTGAACCATGAAAATTAGAAGTATGTATACGGTACTTGGGGCTATTAGACGCTTAGCAACTTCCACATAATTTATGTAAGCAAGATTATGACAGATTCGATTCAGATAAACTTCAATTTTAATCAATGGAAATATGTGTTGTTGAAATTTTGTTTCAGAAACACATCACACTAAATGATTATACACTTAAAAGACGTCTTTTAGTGGAATTGGGTCATAAAATTATATGCGCCTAATATTTTCTGCATCTTTGTATATAAATAGGACTTTAACCATAGGTTTATCTACAATTCAGTAACTTTAGATGACAAAGAGTTGTCTCAGAGAATGACGTTGTCCAATTTATTACTATTTTAATTTTCTAACTCGTTTTGCTTTTTATTATCTTCAACTGGTTCATGAAGCAACAAGGGTCATTATATAAAATCAAAACATCGAAATTAACTTAACATATTTTGATAAATCTGTGGCTTTTAGCAAACCGTTTCTCCCTTTGTGCCACACGCACCCTTTTCATTTTGACGATCGTTTGCTAAATACCTCCATAGAGAGATAAGAGCTAGTGTTCCAGTGCAGTTTGAAAGTTAGATATAAATGTTCCGTGCGTTTCAAATGTCCTACTGAAGTAGCTCACCACATGTTCGTCCTGTTTCGAAATACAACAGTTCCGTTTATGCTCTGCCGTTAATACCAGTCTCTCCCCTCTACCCATGAGGAAAATGTACTCACAAAAATAATCAAGTTACAAGCGAAATCTCCTGGCGCTATCGGTACAAAATAACACAGATTTGATAGACTCCCGACCAGGCGAACGAGGGTACTGAAAGAAGCTCAATTATAGGGTAATCTGTTAATGCATGCATCATAATCTGGTAATCGTCGCTGAAAATCCTCGAGATTCCTCCCCTAAAATTACTTACAGAAACCAAGTAGGCATCTATTTCTCCCTGCGAGAAAAACTGAAAGAAAATAATAATAGATTTGTAACTATTAAGCAAGCAAGAAAACTATATTGCAAAAGAAATTGTACTTTAAGTTGTTTATCTGGAATCCGTTGATACACATTATTTTTCACAATAAAGTAAAAGTAAATTTTTTACTATTGTACAATTCGCCACCCTGACTTTAACCGCAAAAAGAATTAACAAATCAGATAATCAAAGAAATTTAGGGTGAATGTATATACTTAATTTATTACACATGATTGTGCTTTGTGTCATACCGACAAACCAGGTAATCAAAATGAAGGAAAGCTAGCTCAGAATGTATAGCGTTTTCGAAATATTTTTCTTCACATATTTTTTTCAGTGTACGGAAAACCAACTACAAATCAAACGTCGGCCAGAAGGCAAATGTGTTTGTCTCAAAAGTGATTGGTGTTCATTCCAATTTCTCATAATAGACCATACCGGAGTGTAAGGAAGCACACCACTCTAGATTTCATGAACCATGATTTTATTCCCCTTTGAATGAGATCTACACACTGTTTCCAGTACCTGAATTCCCTAGTGCCGTTTTATAATCCATTTCGGCTTCTTTTACCGCACATTGTTATTTTGTGTAAAGAGACAAGTGAATATAGCCATTAATCTACAGGAATAATGCTAAAATTGCAATATGCAATTATTGTCTATTCACTGAATTCTGAACAGTATTCAGTATTCCCTCGAAGTTTTAAACATGCTCTGATTTTGTTCAAACTTGTGTAATACTTCCTTTCCAAACAGTTTTTGGCCTCTACTTTTCTGTTATTTAGCACATAGGGTAATTTGCCAATGATCGCACAGCTAAGCCACCGAGTTTTGAGTTTTAACGATATTTTCTAAATAAATAATTACAAATAGGCAGAAACATAAAAATCTGAATCAGATACAAAATATGTTCACATTACATGGCCATTTTCACGAAATAAATAAGCTTTTCGTGGAAATATATGCGATTTTTTGACAACACTTGAATGCCCAATCGTTGAACACTTCTGAAACCGTATTGTCCTATAGTTGGACACTTATTGTCCAATGGTTGGACATGCAATATATTGCACCGATCTCAAAGTTTATTTGATAGCTTATTATTAAGAATGAAAACATTTTAAGATAAAAAAGCAAAACCTAGGTGCTACATTCCGTTATCGAAACTTGACCTTCTATTTTTATACGACAGACAGCGCAGCCAGTGCAGGACAATTGCAGGGGCAATTGCTACGATCCTATTGACTCTAACAACCTCTCCCAGTTGAGATTCGAACAAACGACGACTGGCTTGTTAGGCCAGTGTCATACCTCGTAGCCAACTGGGAGGCATTTTAAGATATATTCTTTAAAATTTAAATCAGCAATTAGTTAACATGTTACTAATTATGAATATGTTTTTTAAGGGATGTTAATTTTCTGCAAGTCTTTAGACTAAAATGATGATTTTTGTGTTTACCCTAATTCAGGAGCAGGCACATTTAGCACCAAATCAATTACAAGATAATAAAACTTCCCAGATAAGGTACATATACAAATAGTTTAAACAAATCTGGAGTATCTTTAATTTGCGATAGGACTATTTTTCTAGGAATTGTTGTATTAAAACAAAAAAATCGAAAGCATGTATATAAAATAAAAAATTAATACCATTACATAAATTTTCATCGGAAAACTTTTGCGTACAAATGAAAACCATTTGTAAACAGTGCCATAAACATAAAAACTGTCAAATACACATGCATAATAAGAAGTAATGTGGTTTTACCTTTGTTATACTATAACAAAGGTTTAGGAATTGGTCGAAAAACACGAAATTGATCCGAGGCCCGGAGGGCCGAGCCACATATACCATTCGACAGGGTTCGACGAACTGAGCAATGTCTGTGTGTGTGTGTGTGTGTGTGTGTATGTGTGTATGTATGTGCGGGGCGCAACTTTTCTATCGCCTGTTTCTCGGAGATGGCTGAACGGATTTGTTCGCTATTACTTTTGTTTGAAAGGTATCAGTGCCTAGTATATCACTATTGAATTGTTTCGCGGTCCGACTTTTCGTTTGAAAGTTATAAGCAAAAATGTGAAAATTACGTGACACGATTTTCTCCGGAACCAAATGACAGATTTCAACGATCTTAGTATCGAATGAAAGCTCTTGTTTAGGCTAAATTTTTCGGATAAATTTCATTGAAAACAAACAAGTAGTTTAAAAGTTATGCTTAAAAAACCTGTTTTAACAAGGTAATAATTATCGCCTGTTTCTTAGAGATGGCTAAACCGATTTAGACGCTATTCGTCTCATTTGATAGGTAACATAGCCATATAGATCACTATCGATTTGTTTTTTGATTGGACGTTTAATTTGAAACTTATGAGCAATTGAATACAACACATTAAAATTTACAATAATTTAAAACGATTTCATCTAAGTTAATTTATCTAGTTTAAATTATTTTGGCATCAAATTAGAGGTTTTAATGCTACAAATATAGCTGCAAAATTTCAGAAGAATTGGTTTTGCCGATCAAAAGATATTAACCCTCCAACACTCGCGCCAACTTTTGTAATACGGTCACTCGCGCGCACAATGCACAGTGGTTTAAAATGCGTAAAACGCGAACCTCAGCATTTTCGATGGTAAAACGTGATAAAAAGCTACACTCTTATTAGCAAAGTTGTTGTATATCATTAAAGCCAACTTTTGACAGGAATAAATTTTTGATCAATCCACCCTAAAGGGAGATAAAAAATTTATTTTTTTAATTATTCGAAAAACCAAAATATGTTCTTCAGCAAACTTGTAGAAAATAAAATTTAGAGAAATTTTGTCGAAGATACTTTGACTCTATCTCTTTAAACAAACGGTCTACAGCATGTTTTGTATGATCAACACCTTAAAACTAAAAAAATACACTTTACTCTTTTTGATGATATTTTGAAGGCCCACTATGTTCTAGAAAGTTGCTTATATTTTAAAAACACACCATTTTGCTGAAAGTGTCATAATAATATCTTGAAGTTTTATGCACGTTTTATGACTTTTTTAATGAAAAATAGTGCTTTTTCATTCCACAATATCTCGGAAAGTGGTCAATAGTGGTAGAAAAGATGATAAACATATGAAAGGGTAACATTTTGCCTTTCACATCCTGGTAAATTCATTAGTATCCCTTAGTTTCTTCGGGGCAAAATCGTCTCTCGAAAATTGTCATTTTCAACATCTTATCGATATTTTTTTATCATGGCATTGCAAGACTGCTCGCTGTATTCACATACTAGTTGCGATAGCTCTTTTTTGAATGAACTCTAGTGAGAGTAGATAAAAAAGAGAGCTAACAACAGTTCTAGGTCTCTTTTTCATCATGAATATTTAAAAATATTACAAAAGTGTGTGCACACAAGAGTAAATTTGTTGCATATTTCACTATTTTTCATCAAAAAAGTCATAAAATCTGCATAAAACTTCAAGATATTATTATGACACTTTCAGCAAAATGGTGTGTTTTTAAAATATAAGCAACTTTCTAGAACATAGTGAGCCTTCAAAATATCATCAAAAAGAGTAACGTGTATTTTTTTAGTTTTAAGGTGTTGATCATACAAAACATGCTGTAGACCGTTTGTTTAAAGAGATAGAGCCAAAGTATCTTCGACAAAATTTCTCTAAATTCTATTTTCTACAAGTTTGCTGAAGATCATATTTTGTTTTTTCGAATAATTAAAAAAATAAATTTTTTATCTCCCTTTAGGGTGGATTAATCAAAAATTTATTCCTGTCAAAAGTTGGCTTTAATGATATACAACAACTTTGCTAATAAGAGTGTAGCTTTTTATCACGTTTTTCCTACGAAAATGCTGAGGTTCGCGTTTTACGCATTTTAAACCACTGTGCAATGGCCCAAACCCGAAACGACATGCCTACTATAGTTTTGACTGGGAAAACTTGGTTTTAGGTTTATGGAACCTTCGGAAGAGTTTCTTGAAATTGAAAGCTCTATCGTCTGGTAGAATTTGAATTTTGATTAATCCCCCTAAAAGTGAAATAAAAAAAATATTTTTCTTGAGTTTCAATATCACACATTGATGTGTCCTGCAAAGTTTTAGAACATATTATTACAAGAAATTTTGTTGAATACAGTAACCTTCTATCTATTCAGCGAAGATAGAAAAATCTTATTTATTGTATATGAATTTGTAAAATCAGTATTTTCTATTTTAGCTCTTTTTATAATTGTTGTATAACTTTTTCATGTATTACAAAATTATACAAATAGTAAAAATACACTACTTTGCTGCATATAGTATACCTCCATGTTTGTTTGTTTAGGTACTGTAGAACTTTGATTATAAAAAATACCCTAATTTTGATCCCGAATTACCCGACTATCGACAGACGGATACATTTTAAACATTTTACATTTGCTGATAGTTTTGCTGCATACAGACACCATTTTTCCATATGAAGAAACGAGAGAAAATTCCAGTTTGGGTCAATTGCGGTACACCTCACATGCTGATTGCTTCGTTTCTGTGATGTCAGTTTACGCTGATCTATTTTCCCAACAATTTAAAGTGTTAATGCATTGAATAATTATGACATTTTGCTCATAACAAGGTAATTGAAGAATATACGTTAGTTAAACAGCGATTTGTAACTTTATAATAATATGGCATTCAAAAACCCACACGTGTTGTACAAAATGCAACTGCGTGAGTAACCGAAGGTTAACAAAAATTGATGAAATTTATTCAAGAAAACTTTATTGATGTCAATCAAAAAGAATTGCACTACAGAAATTTATGCGTAGTTCAAAAACCTATAAACTAGACTTTTACTACGCAATGTATATGTTAAAGAATAATATTTCCTCTTACAACTTGCTTTTACTTGCACTTACTCAAATTAGTAACAACCAACTTTCCCTTACTCAATAATTTCATGAAAAAATCAAAAAATGTATCAAAATTTATAAGTGCTGCTATTTTGTTCAAATTGTGTAAACCTGTTCAATTTCCAACAATTTTATGAAAACAAACGCACTACGTAACGTTAACCAATAGATGAATTATGTTCCGAAGACGTGTGGATTTCTATTCTAATAGCAAGTACGACCGTATAACAAAGGTTCCTTTCGCCACTAGGTGGATTAAATCGGGTTTTTTCATGCTATTTCAGTTCTTGTACAAGCGTAGGACAATCGTTGCTTTATTGTCCAATGATTAAACAATCAAATTTTAATACTTTAAAAACTATAAAAAAAATTTATTTTGCTTGAAAATGTTGACAAATAGTGCATAGATGAATATCATTAGCTGTGTACAGCATGATATGGTGATATAATTATTTTAAACGTTAATTAGTGAGACATGTTTCTTATCTGAAAAGCTAACAAAATTGAGGGTTATAGCCTACAATATGGGCATGACAATGTTTAACTTGATTTTTTGTTATTAAATCTTGCCTTATGTAACGCTATTGCTACATGAAATGATCCACAACTGATCGAAGTGAGTAATTCGTGCACTTTGATAGGGTTTGAGCGTATATATATATATATATATATATATATATATATATATATATATATATATATATATATATATATATATATATATATATATATATATATATATATATATATAGTCAGTACTTCTCTAGCGCGTAGTTGCAGCGATTTTCCGTGTTTCACGATAGGTTCCATAAGTTGATGTTCGAACATTTCTGCTCTCAGCGTCGGTACTAATACAATAAATACAATTTTTGTGTGTTTGTGAACTACTACAATGTCTAAATATTCGATAGTTTGGTCAAAGCTGTCTATGGTTACATTTTCGTTTCTTAAAATTGTAGTTGCCTGAACAATTTCTTCTAGAGACAAAATGTCTTTGGAAATGATTTTCGCTTTGGAAAGTTGGATAGCTTCAAAAATATTGTTTACATGGTTTTGCACGAGGTCGATATTAAGGTTCAAATTGAAAATTTCTTTTATAATTTTGATTTGGTCTGTAATATTCTTTCCCGTGATAATCTCTTGTCTAAACTTTATAAAATTTTGTCTTAACATATCCTGTTGGTCATTTAGTGCCTTTACGATCCTGTTAATAAGTTAAATTACAACCTAAAAAAATATAGTTTTTAAAAAGATTTATTTAAACCAACTTACTGCATGCTCTTCGACTACTCAACTCCGACTGACGCTTGAGGATTCTTCAGACTTGAACGAACGCGACATAGTCGCTAATTCGCGAAGTCAGCAACACGTGAATGGTGTTGCAAACAGCTCGATGCCGGTGCCCGTGGTGCCGCTGCGCGTGTAGAGATCGCTGACGTTGTACATTCCATCTGGGATGGCTCCTCGTGCTGTTTCGTAATTGCTCCCCCCTTAAGAACGGACCGTCCCGGTTCGTTTCGCTCAGGTGATCGACATTTCATATGTCCCTTGGATAAATAGAGTGCCAAAATTGTGATGATTATTGCGATCGTAATAAATGTTCCGATTGTAGCGTTGACTTGGTGTCTATGTAGTACTTCTAATTGTTGTCGGGTTAGCAGATTGACTTCCTTCAGGTGTTGCAATGTAATATTTGCACTGATCGTTTTGCTGACGATTCGCAACCCGTTCATGGGAATCAATAATGGTTTCTGTACCCAAATGTACTCTTTGTCTGAGAATAAAAATTGGTTTACAGTGACGGTACAGTTGCGAAAAAATATAAGTGTGCTTCCAGAGATATTTCGTCTGGACAACCCACAATTTGATGTGATTGGAATGCTTCCTTCTCCGTCAACCACGATGTAGTTGTCTGTGATTCTTCTAATTTGAATCGCAGATGAGGTTTCTATGAGGTCACAGCTACCTGATATTCCTCTTAAAAGTTTCGAATAGCATGTATCGGCGGAAACATTTTCGACCTGATTTTTGTCACAAAGGACACTCTCTCCTATCTTCGGGCATTTTCCATGTATTAAAAACGTATTCTGATCATTAGTCAGTACTTCTCTAGCGCGTAGTTGCAGCGATTTTCCGTGTTTCACGATAGGTTCCATAAGTTGATGTTCGAACATTTCTGCTCTCAGCGTCGGTACTAATACAATAAATACAATTTTTGTGTGTTTGTGAACTACTACAATGTCTAAATATTCGATAGTTTGGTCAAAGCTGTCTATGGTTACATTTTCGTTTCTTAAAATTGTAGTTGCCTGAACAATTTCTTCTAGAGACAAAATGTCTTTGGAAATGATTTTCGCTTTGGAAAGTTGGATAGCTTCAAAAATATTGTTTACATGGTTTTGCACGAGGTCGATATTAAGGTTCAAATTGAAAATTTCTTTTATAATTTTGATTTGGTCTGTAATATTCTTTCCCGTGATAATCTCTTGTCTAAACTTTATAAAATTTTGTCTTAACATATCCTGTTGGTCATTTAGTGCCTTTACGATCCTGTTTAGTCTATCCTGGACTTTATGATTGATTTTAATTTGTTCATTATTTTCGGTAACTAATACATTATTTCTAGTAAGCAGTTCATTCAATTGTTTATCAATTTTAACAAGATCGTTGCTGTCAAGACTTCCTGTAATTACCTTAATCATGCTACCTAAACCACCAAAGAGACCTCGTTTGTTTCTAGAGATTGGGTATAGCTTTCTGTACGTATTTTCTATAGATTCCAACTTTCTTCTAATGAGAGCAACAGAGTCTTCTACGTGAAACATTTTTAAGTCTCTAACAATCAGTTTCAATTTTTCGATCACTGGTTCTAGATATGTCAAATCTACTATATGGAAAATCTTATGTGATCCGGTTTTGATTCGTCCTTGTCCAAGTTGTAGGGATATTAGTCCTGGGTTGTTTGACAGGTCATGTAGTTGTATTTGTTTGGTCGTCATTGTAGTGGTAGTTAGTGTCGTTCCGACCAGCAGTAAGATTAAACGGATCATATTGTTCGTGTTTCTGTATGCGGAAAAATTTTATATTAGATCTTTCGTTTGCGTTTTAATTTTGCTTTATGGATCTTGATCCCACGAGTATCGATTATTGTCTTGAATCTGTTGTTCCTGACTCTAATTTTTCTAAATTTTGGTTCGGTTTTACGTTTTATGCCTTGAATGGTATTGTATATGTCTTCGCCGATTTCGAAATTCGGCTGTTCTTCTCTAACTTTGTTGTGGTAATCTACGTCTCGTTGGGCTGTTCTGTCTAGTCTTCTTTTAATCTCGTTTATTAGGGTTTGTCTATTTTCAAGCAATTCGTCTATGTCAGGAGGTAGCATCTCGTGTTCCCTTTGTCCGAAGAGTATCTCAAATGGCTTATGTCCGTGTGCTGTGTGTATAGTCTTGTTATAGAGCGCTAGTGCTATTCTGAAGATTTGTTTTTGATCGAGATCATTGTAGTTCTCTTTCATGCATCGAAAAATCTCACTCAGTGTTGAGTGGAACCTTTCGACGATTCCATTAGATTCGCTATGGTTAGCAGGAACATAGTGAACTTCAATATTTAATCTTTGGAAAAGTGATCTAATTTCGATTGATTTGAGGGCTGGTTCGTTGTCGCAGATAATTTTCTTAGGTGTTGTATATAGCGAAAGAAATTTAATCAAACCTGCTCTCACATCGGGAATGGATCTAGATTTTATATGGGTCATTGTGCCAAAACGGGAGAATTTGTCTACTGCCGTGAGGAAGATGTTGGGTTGAGCAATGAAAATGTCAAGGTGAATAGTTTCGAATGGTTTGTTAGGAATTTCTGGTTTATGGAATGTAATGCGGTATGGGTTTCTTTCATACTTGTTTTCCAGACACGTTTCGCACAGATTAACGTATCGTTGAATCTGACGTTTCATGCTTGGGAAATAGTATTCCTTAATAATTTGATTATGATTCTCTTGTGCTCCGCGATGCGCACGTTCGTGAATATTAGCAATAACTGCGTTCTGCTCTTCTAAAGTTCTTAAATCAACAAGGATCTTTTGACTAATTCTCACCTTAAAGGTACGACTTCTACTAAAATAGTTTCGGTACACAATTTGCAAAGTGTTGATGAGTGATTCTTCACACATGATGCAATTTACTCTATTAGGGCTCATATATTGTTTAAAAATATCAAGAACTCTAACAACTGAAAAATCTGTTCGTGTAATTACTCTTCTATGGATCTTCGGAAAAATCTCCTCGTATTCGTTTGCGTCTACGGTGCCTTTCTTTAAAATAATCTGGTTATGGAAAAAATTTATTGGCAGCTCAGTCATTGGTATAAAGTTACTATCGTCCGTGTCTGCTGAATGACAAGTGGCTAAATCTGATGCATCATCTACATCGTTTGAATTAATTTCTTCCTTCTGAATTCTTGATAAGCCGTCGGCTACAACATTTTGTCTCCCTGGCCTATATCGTACTTCATAATCAAACTCTTGGAGACGTAATCGCCATCTTAGCATTTTATCATTCGGATCTTTTAAGCTGAACATGTATGTAAGTGGCTTATGATCCGTAAACAAAGTAAATCTTTTACCATACAAATAGGGGCGGAAGTATTTACATGCCCATGTTATTGCCAGGAACTCCTTTTCAATAACCGAGTAATTTTCCTCAGTCGTAGACAAGGTCCTTGAGGCAAACGCTACTGGTCTATCCTGACCGATAGGTCCTTGAGATAGTACAGCTCCTATGGCGAATTTACTTGCGTCTGTGGTTAAAATAAACGGTCTAGAAAAGTCCGGATACTGTAACACATGACTGCTTGTGAGAATGTTTTTACATTTCTCAAAAGCTTTCAAAAAATCTTCGTCATGAACTATTTTCTCATTTTTCTTCAGCGCCTTCGTCAAAGGTTTAACGATTCGTGCGAAGTCTTTAATAAAACGCCGGTAGTAGCCTATCGTTCCGAGAAAACCTCTCAATTCGGTCTCAGTTTTTGGAATCGGCCACTTTTTGATAACGGCAACCTTATCGGGGTTCGGTTTTACACCTTCCGATGTTACGACGTGACCTAGGAAAGCCACTTCTTTACATAAAAATTCTGATTTATCAAGTTGAACCTTTAAATTATATTTTTCTAAGGCATCGAACACCTTTCGTAGATTTGTTAATTGTTCTTGTAATGATGTGGAATATATGATGATATCATCCATATAGACCAAGCATACTTTTCCAATCAGATCTCGCAACACGTTGTCCATCACTCTCTGGAATGTGGATGGCGCGTTCTTTAGCCCGAATGGCATTTTAAGAAATTCGTATTTACCATGCTCGACTGCGAAGGCAGTTTTCGGAACATCCTTTGGGTTGACTTCAATCTGGTGAAACCCAGATGCCAAATCCAAGGTCGTGAAGTAATTGCATCGACCGAGTTTATCCAATACCTCAGTGATGTTCGGGATAGGGTACTTGTCGTCTACCGTCTTCTCATTAAGTTTCCGGTAGTCTACTACGAGTCGCCATTTTTTTAATCCTGACGCATCTTTCTTTTTCGGCACCACCCAAATTGGTGATGACCATGGAGAATTTGATGGTCTTATTATACCTTGCTGTAAAAGGTCCTTTATTTGTCGTTGTACCTCATCTTTTAAACAAAAAGGGTATCTGTAACTCTTGGTATACACCGGAATATCGTCTTTCGTATCTATTCGGTGTTTGACCACATTCGTGAAGGATAAACTTTCTGATTTCAGATGAAAAATAGATTGATAATGGGAGATGAGTTTAACTAGCTTAACGCGTTCTTCGTCATTTAAATGTTCCAAACGCAGCTGATCTCGCAGCTCTGGTCTCATTCCATTAAATTCTTGTGTAAGAGGGGTTACTATTTCGAAATTATTAGCCTCTATTTTTCCTTTCGGCAGGGCTATATCAATCGTGTCGTTTGTATAATTTGTTACGACAACATTAGCAAAGTAGTTTTCGGCTTTATAAATGCCAGAATGGATAAAAGAACGGTTATCGATCTGCACATCGTTTGCGACAAGAAATTCACCTTCTCTTTGAAATAACGGTAGCCTTACGATTTTTGTTTCGTTAGCATGGAGTTTAACTCTGGTTCTTTCTGGAAATCTCTTATACATTGGAATATCTGCGGATGGCAATTTTAGGACGTTGTCTCTTGTTAGAATAACAGCGTCTAGCTCACATAGGGATTCATATCCTATTAATCCATCGAAGTAATCATGAAATTCGAAAATTATAAATGGTAAATCAGGTGTTTCACGCAGGTCTGAAAAAGGGTTCAAATATGTAAACTGGTTGACTTCATGTTTGCCACTAACATTTTTAATTTTTAATGGGGTTGTTTGGTAAACTGTAAATAAGTTTTTGTGTCTTGGACTAATGAATGATTTATTAGCGCCTGTATCAATAAGAAATTTAAGTGGTCCATTAGGACTTTCTATAATGGTGTATGGTACGCAATTTGACGTTAGGTCAGGTTGATTGCGTCTGATTCCACCTGAAAATTCATTTCGTGTTCGTTATTATTAGTTTCTGCATAATTTTCGAGTGGATATTCGGGAACATATTCCTCTTCTTCACAAACTTCTTCCGCTGTATCTTCCACTTCTTGGCTGGATAATTCCTGCCGTGGATAGTGCGTCCTAACTATTGGGTCTGTATTTGCTCTGTTTGCAATTTGAAGAGATTGTCCATTTCTGGGTCCAAATCTCATAGGTTGAAAAGTTCGAAATTGATGCGAGTTGGATGTGGAAGGTTTATTAAAATTATTTTGATTGAAGTTAGGTCTTATTTGGTTTGCTGTGGGAAGATTAAAATGTTCTTGTGGAACAGGTCTGTTGAAATTATTTTGTTGAAAATTGGGTTTCATTTGATTTGTGATAGGAGGGTTGAAACGTTCCTGTATGATAGGTCTGTTGAAATTATTTTGTTGAAAGTTAGGTCTTGTTGAGTGCATTATAGGTGCAGCTCTAACTGAAGGGTATGGACGTTCAGTTAATTTTTGAGTGCGAGTATTTACTTCGCATTCTCCACTTTTTCTGGCTAATTTGTTAGCTTTTTCCATTGCCAACTGATAAGCCTGATTCAAGCTATTTGGTTGAAGCAATCCGACGTGGGAAGAGTACGGCTCTTCTAACCCGTCTATGAATTTCTCCAGGCAGATTTTATCTACAAACCGGACAATTTCATTTGGATGTTCCCATTGATCATCCATTTGTATGTGGGTGGATATTCCCGTATATACGTCGCTGACTTGAGCGTAATGCTCCGTCACCGACTTTCTTCCCTGTTTTGCAGAGAAAAGCTTTTGGAGAAGTGTGGAGCAGATGATGATGGTGTAACACAGTAGTTATTGTGATTTTGTAGTGCCAATAAAATAACAATTTTACGAGTGAAATAGTGTCTTGTTTAACTGTAGTAATATAGTATTGTGTAGCCGTAGTGATTTTACATCAGGCTAAGTAGAAGAACAGTTGCAATAGCAGCTTATTCTTGTTAAATTTTGTTTTTTCTAATATCCCCCCAGCGCGCTACCATAGCAGCTGCGGCGGCGATCATTGTTTTTTTTTTCTATCTGCATACACTCTGCATGTCTATTGCTATAGTGTTCCGCTCGCGCGTTTAGTGTGTGTTGTGCGATGATTTGCTCGGCCTGTGGATTGGCAATCGTAGTATCAGATTTGCCGATGAAATGTGTGGGCAAGTGTACACGGGTATTCCACTACAAGTGTACACCGCTCAACAAGGCAACGGCAAAGATGCTTACAGATAACGAGAATCTTTGCTTCAAATGTGATGATTGTCTATCAGATAAGTCTTGTGGGCAGAACGATTTGATCTCGAACGTCAAGAGAATAGAGGAAGAAATGAAGAGAATATCTTCACTCTCGGACTCGTTCGTTGCCATGCGAAATCAAATGTCTGCCCAGATAGATGACGCGTTAAGAAACGGTATTGAACAGTTGAGACTAAACATGAATGAGTCTCTAGAAAAATTTATATGCGAAAAATTCGAATCATTGACTAGTTCGGTTTTAGAAATTAGTGCGCAACAAAACTTAGCTGCAACGAATAATGCTTGCGCGCGGTCCGGAACGATTTGTACCGAATCGAACCAAATCGGAAAAAAGCGTAAATTAGATAGTTGTAGTGATAATGATGGCCACGCGACTTTTGCGGAAGTGGTAAAAAATAATAGTAACAGTAAAAAAGTAAGCAATATCAATAGTAATATTCCCGAAAATTGTAATACTAGCAATACCGGTTTTAAGCCGGTTAAACGTAAAACTCAACCGGTCATTATTATTAAACCTAAAGAATCTAACCAAGCATGCGATGATACTCGAAAGGTCTTAAAGAATAAATTAGATCCAAGAACGCATAAAATCAGCAATTTTAGGAACGGTAGAGATGGTTCCATAATCGTTGAATGTGCTTTAGGCGAAAACATAGTTCAAGTGAAAAATGACATTGAAAGTAATCTGGGTGAAAACTATTGCGCTGTTGTTCCCACGTCTGTTCCAAGATTGAAAGTAGTGGGTATGAGTGAAAAACATTCCTCTGAGGCCTTTATTGACTTTTTAAAAAGTCAAAATGAAGGCATCGAAATAAATGATATAAAGGTTGTGAATATATACGAAAATCCGCGCCTCACTTACAACAAGTTTAGCGCAGTGGTTGAGGTCGATTTGGCGACTTATAATTCTATGTTGTCTGCGAAAAAAGTAAATATAGAGTTTGATCGGTGCTTTATTGTTCCCGCGATTAATGTGCTAAGATGCTTCAAATGTGGGGAATTTGGTCACAAGAGCATGGATTGTAAAAATTGTGATGCCTGCTCGAGGTGTAGCCAAAAACACAAGACATCAGAATGTACGTCAACTGTATTGAAATGTGTTAATTGTTCAAGAACAAATAAGGAACGTAACATGAACTTGGACGTCAACCATGCCGCATTTAGCTCTGATTGTTTGATTTATAAGAGACTTTTAGATCAAAAGAAAAGCAACTTACGTTTCAATAAATAGCAACAAAGTTCCAAGAAGAGTGTGAACAAAATCGTTTTTTTGTACTTGAATATTGCGGGGTTATCAACAAACTACGTACCATTGCGTCAGATTGTTGAAGAAAAACGTCCTCAGTTGGTGTTTTTATCAGAAACTCACATTGTTGAAATTGAAGCATATGATCAATACAGCATTCCTGGATACAAAGTTGCTGCTTGTTTATCACATTCTAGACATACTGGCGGTGTTGCTATTTATGTCAGAGAATCAGTTCAATTCAACCTTTGTCTTAATGAAGTGAATGATGGCAACTGGTTCTTGGGCATTACAGTTGTGCGTGGCATGAAGATGGGTAACTATGGTGTTTTGTATCATTCTCCCAGTTCTAGTAACCAGCGTTTTGTTGAAATCCTAGAAAACTGGCTAGAGACATTTCTTGACTCAAGTAAATTAAATATACTGGCTGGTGACTTTAATATTAATTGGCGTAATAACTCAGATTCACAACATTTGAAGCATTTAGCTGATTTTTTCAATTTAATACAAACTGTAGATGAATATACGCGTGTTTCCCAGCACAGCAGAACCCTAATTGATCATGTTTATTCCAATTTTGACACTATTTGTTCAGTTGTGGATACTAATTTGAAAATAACCGATCATGAAACATTAATAATTAACGTTTTTGGAAAACTCAAATAATAATGAAGATTTTATTAAACTGAAGTGCTGGAGAAAATATTCGAAGCAGGCTGTTTCTAATCTCGTAGAGAGAAGCGCAGATTTTCCGCTCGCGGTCGACAATTTAGATGAATCTGCAGCTGTTCTTACAAATACTTTGAAAACGTGTACTAATAAATTGGTTGAATATAAATTTGTTTCTTTGAAAAACTCGAACAGCTGGTACAACTTAGATCTCTTACGTCTTAAACGTAAGAGGGATAAATGGTATAAAAAGTTTTGTAGATCTAATAGTCAAAATCATTGGAATAAGTACACGTTCGCGCGTAATAAATATTCGCAAGAAGTTAAGAAAACTCGTTGTGAATATATCCAGAGGAAGATTAGTCAACATCAAAACAACAGCAAAGAGTTATGGAAAATTTTAAAGTCTTTGTTAAAACCTAGTAATTGCAAACCGCGGTCCATAACTTTTAATGGCACATTAGAACAGTCTGAACAAGTAATTGCATCTAAGTTTAATGATTATTTCGTCGATAGTGTTTCATTGATCAATCAATCTATTGAATTGGTCAATGAACCTGATGAAATAAAACAGCCTTGTAATAGTAATTGTAGATTTGAAAGTTTTCACCCAATTACATTAGATGAACTTAGGATTATTTGCTTTTCATTAGAAAAAACGGCAGGCGTAGATAACGTAAATGCTAGAGTTATTCAAGATTGCTTTCATGTCATTGGTCATACCTTGTTGGTTCTGATTAATGAATCTTTGCTAATTGGCCATGTTCCTCAAGTGTGGAAAGAATCGTTAGTTGTTCCGATTCAAAAAGTTGCTGGAACGATTAAAGCCGAAGAGTTTCGTCCCATCAACATGTTGCACACTTTAGAAAAAATCCTAGAGCTTGCTGTTAAAGATCAGCTGCTGGAATATTTGAGTTCGAATTCCTTGTTAATTCCAGAACAATCGGGTTATCGAGAAGGTCATTCTTGTGAAACCGCATTGAATTTGGTATTAGCAAAATGGAAAGACTACTTAGAGCAGAAGGAGACGATAGTTGCTGTTTTCTTGGATCTAAAACGCGCTTTTGAAACAATTTCAAGGCCCTTATTGTTGAGAACAATCAAGCGCTTTGGAATTACGAGTACAGCGTTAAAATGGTTTGAAAGCTATTTGTCTGATAGATCTCAAAGGACTACTTTCAATGATTTTGTATCTAATGCAATGAGAAACGATCTAGGTGTGCCCCAAGGAAGTGTATTAGGGCCCCTTTTGTTTATTATGTACATTAACGACATGCGCCGCGTTTTACATTTTTGCGATATTAATCTTTTTGCAGACGACACTGTGTTGTTCATTGCAGCTAAGGATTTGCACGAAGCCGTTTTACATTTGAATGAAGATTTGCGTTCTCTTAGTAGATGGTTGAAGTATAAGCAATTGAAATTGAACATAACTAAAACTAAATTTATGGTGATGTCGCGAAGTCGATTAGATGAAAATGTCTCAGTTATGATTGATGATGAGGCAATTGAGCGCGTTCGGGAGATTAAATATCTTGGTGTAATTATTGATGACAAACTAAAGTTCAATGCTCACATTGACAATGTCATCAAGAAAATTGCCAAGAAGTATGGAATTCTATGCCGATTGAAAAAAGAATTAACTATTTGGAGTAAAATACAGCTATACAAATCAATCATCTCTCCTCACCTAGACTTTTGCCCTTCCATTTTATTTTTGGCCAATGAAACACAAATAGTGAAACTACAACGATTGCAGAATAAAATAATGCGTTTAATATTAAGATGTGACAGATTTACTTCCTCGATTTTAATGCTAGACGTTTTGCAATGGTTGTCAGTGAAGCAGCGCATTGTTTATTTGACTATGGTGTTTATTTTTAAAGTAATCAATGGTTTGCTGCCTCAGTATTTGTGTAATCGAATTGAAAGAGGTAGAGACTTCCATAGATATAATACAAGGAACGCGGATGAAATAAGAACACCGAATTTCTTATCATGTGCTTCACAGAACTCGCTTTTTTACAAAGGAATAAATGTTTTCAATTCGATGCCAAGACACATTAAACGTGCAGCAACATTTATGGAGTTTAAAAGACTATGTATTTCACACGTAAAAGCTGTTTTTTAAGATTTACTTATTAACTTATAATTGACGAAGTTTTGAACGAAACAAATGATTTTTGTGGACCATTTTGTTTGAAATTATTTACTTATTTATTTTGTTTGATGAATAGAAGATTGTAATTGACGAAGTATTTTTATGAATTATCTCATTGTGTTCGAAATTTAAATTGTTTTTATATTTTTAAATTTATGACTTTTTTTTAATTATTGTACACTTTAACTACTATGTTCACCACGATGGTTATGATGGATTTTTTTTTTTCTTATTATATTAATTATAAAATAATACAAGAGCAGTCTTCAAAAGTTTGAGCCTCGCGCGCGGTGCACAGATATAACGATCGTTTAAATTTGATTACCTATATCTGTATGTGAAACCAGATCGTTTTTTTTTTTTGTTTGAATAACTGGTTTAAATTGTTATAATATTAATTATCTTATAGATATATCGTCTTGCTCAAATCTTTGTGGGGGTATGTGGCGGGACCATCATCATCATCATCATCATCACATCTCACGCTTATCCCCGTAAAATAATTTTAGTTGTTCTTTAATTTTGCTCCATATCAACGGAGTACCATTGGAGGCTAGTAAGTCTCCAGCGTCTCCAATAATCTTATTTCTGATCTCCTGTAGCCAAAGCTCCAGCATTTCAGTTCCATCTAAGTGTTTGTACACATTCAGGATCCTCTCGACTGAGTTGATCCATCCATTCACTTGTTTTGCATTTCCGGCGAAATGCGGGATGTTTTTTATCAGATCGGGCACTCGCCCTTTCTGGCATTCCCTATCTATGTCGTCTCTGGCAGGCTCAGCAACCGCCTGTCTCAGAGTCGCCAATTCTGCATCCTTACTGTTCAACGTGCCGGTTAGTTCGGCCACTCTCTGTCTTAATTCCTCTAGAGTCTGGTCCATTCTTACCTTGGACCTTAACAACATTCACTTTAGATTATTTAATTCTTTTGTTCTTTTACGTTAGTTTGCGGCCTATCTGTGATATTCTACTGAGTCGCTTACCACTGGTGGGGGCTCGTCAGTGTGTTATTAGTATGATTTAATTTTTTCGGGCAAAGACTGGTGAACCTTAGCACGGTTTCCAGTCTTGCTTTTTAAATTAATTTTTAATTAGTGCAAGACTCACCACAAGCTCGTTGGTGTTCCTCCAAGAGCGGTTTCCCGGATGAGTCCTGGTTCTTTCTCGGATGTTACGACATCCGCGCCGACTGCGCCAGTTAAATTACAACCTAAAAAAATATAGTTTTTAAAAAGATTTATTTAAACCAACTTACTGCATGCTCTTCGACTACTCAACTCCGACTGACGCTTGAGGATTCTTCAGACTTGAACGAACGCGACATAGTCGCTAATTCGCGAAGTCAGCAACACGTGAATGGTGTTGCAAACAGCTCGATGCCGGTGCCCGTGGTGCCGCTGCGCGTGTAGAGATCGCTGACGTTGTACATTCCATCTGGGATGGCTCCTCGTGCTGTTTCGTAATTTATATATATATATATATATATATATATATATATATATATATATATATATATATATATATATATATATATATATATATATATATATATATATATATATATATATATATATATATATATATATATATATATATATATATATTCTAGAATTAGCGTTTTATTGGACGCTGTCCAATCATTGGAATCGTTCAATGATAGGCAAAATACCCTAATATGCCCAGTTCTAAGTTGATTTTGATAGCAGATAAATGGTATTTTAATGAAGTTTTTAATGAAATTGATTGGATGCTTTGCATTCGAGTTACAATTTTTTAATAATTTTCTATTATGTAATGGAGACGCATATTTTTCGAAATTAATCAGTCATAGTAACGAGATTTTTATGATCCTTCAACTCTCAATACGCTTAGGCACATGCACATCTCACATTCCTTCAAATGGAACGTATAGACTGTTCCGATAAGCATAGATAGTATAATCAATATACTAGAATATTTGGGTCATTCTACGTCGTGTCCGAGTCACCTGTAATCGACCTTCTCAGATTTTCACCAAACTCGGCCAGATTGTTCATTTTGGGTCAAGAAGCAAAAATCCGAAGTTTGGTGCCGATGGGATTTTCCCTCGATTTTTGGGAACCCCCCCTTTTATTAGAAAAAGCATCACTTTCGTCAAATTCGTTTATTTTCTTTTGCTTATATCTTCGTAAATATTCAATTTAGAAAAAAACTCCATTCTACATTTTCATGGAAAATTATCTAAGGAATCCGAAAACATATTAGTTTTTGGCGGTAGTGCTGTCAAATACTTTTATTTCTGATCTGAAAACTAAATTTGTATTTTTCTCTCAATGAGTACAATTTGATCTCAAAAATTTCAAGTTCCTCAGACTTTTTACCTTTGTTATACTATAACAAAGGTTTAAAAATTGGTCGAAAAACATAAAATTGATCCGAGGCCCGGAGGGCCAAGTCACATATACCAATCGATTGGGTTCGACGATTTGAGCAATGTCTGTGTGTGTGTGTGTGTGTGTGTGTGTGTATGTATGTAATGATTTTTTCTATCGCCTGTTTCTCAGAGATGGCTGAACCGAATCGTTCGCTATTACTTTTGTTTGAAAGGTATTATTGTCTAGTAGATCACTATTGAGTTGTTTCGTGATACGACATTTCGTTTAAAAGTTATAAGCGAAAATGTGAAAAATACGTGACACGGGTTTCTCCGGAACTACATGACCGATTTCAACGATCTTAGTATCAAATGAAAGCCCTTATTGAAACTAAATTGTTCAGGAATTTTTAATTGAAAACAAACAAGCAGTTAAAAAGTTATGCTTAAAAAACCTGTTTTGACAAGGTAATAATTATCGCCTGTTTCTTAGAGATGACCAAACCGATTTATGCGCTATTAGTCTCATTCGAAAGATAATATATCCTAATAGATCACTATTGAATGATTTTTTGATTGGACGTTTAATTTAAAAGTTACGAGTAACCGTATACACCACACCAAAATTAACAAAAAATAATTCAGATCTTAACCAAGATAATTAACCTAATTTCAATTATTTTAATATCAAACGAGAGGTTTTGACACTACGAATATATATGCAAAATTTCATAAGAATTGGTTTTACCGGTCAAAAGATATTAACCCTCGAACAATCGCGCCAACTTTTAGAACACGGTTACTCGCGCGCAAAATAGCCCCAACCAAAGAAAACGTGTGCACTAGAGTTTTGACTGGAAAAACTTGGTTTTAGGTTTATCGAACCTTTGGAAGAGTTGCTTGAAATTGAAAGCTCTATCGTTAGGTGGAATTCAAATTTTGATTAATTCCCCTACAAGTGAAATAAATAAAATATTTTTCTTCAGTGTCAATATAACACATTGATGTGTTCTGTAAAGTTATAGAGCATATTATTACAAGATATTTTGCTAAAGTCAGTAACCTTCTATCTCTGCAGCGAAGATAGAAAAATCTTATTTATTGTATATGAATTTGTAAAGCAAATTTTTGCTCTTTTTGTAATTGTTGTATGACTTTTTCATGTACTACAAAATTGTACAAATAGTAAAAATACACAACTTTGCTGAAAATAGTATACCTGTATGTTTGCTTTTTTAGGAACTGTAGAACTTTGATTATAATGAATACTCTAATTTTGACTCCGAATTACTCGACTACCATCAGACGGATACATTTTAAACATTTTACATTTGCTGATAGTTTTGCTGCATACATTTTCCCAACAATTTAAATTATTAATGCATTGAATAATTATGACATTTTGCGTACAATAAGTTTGTTTAAGAATATACGTTAGTTGAACAACGTTTTGTAACTTTATAACAATATGGCGTTGAAAAACCTACACGTGTTGTACAAAATACAACAGCGAGAGTAACCGAAGGGTAATAAAAATTGATGAAAATTATTTAAGAAAACTCTATTGATGTGATTCAAATAGAATTGCATTACAGGAAACTATGCATAGCTCAAAAACCTATAAACTAGACGTTTACTAGACAATGTATATGTTAAAGAATAAGATTTCCTATTACAACTTACTTTTATTTGCACTTACTCAGGTTAATAACAACTTACTTATCCTTACTCAGCAATTTCATGAAAAAAGGATCTATCAAAATTTAAAAGTATTTTGTTCAAATTTTGTAAACTTATTCAATTTTCAAAAATTTTATGTAAACCAACGCACTACGCAACGATAACCAATAGATGAATTATGTTCCGAAGACGTGTCGATTTCTATCTCAAACAGCAAGTAAGACCGTATAACAAAGATTCCTTTCACCACTAGGTGGATTAAATCGGGTTTTTACATAAGAATCACTCAAAACCACGAGGTGTTCCGTCCCGTTCTCGAAATATAGCGTTTTGAAACAAACAATACCCAATTTCTCATGTAAACCTGTAAACAAAATGAAACTTCCTAGCAATAAGCAAATAACAAAAAAAGCTAAATTAATCTGGTTTAATCTAAAGCATCATTGCACTGTTGTGGAAGCACATAAACAGTATATAATATAACAAAAGTTTGTTTTTGAGCGTCTTAGCAGAATACGAAAGTTGAGTGAAAGAAAAGTCAAACCTATTTCCACTATTAGTTTCAATACAACAGATACGCTTTTCACCTTCTACTTGAAGGCTTCATAAACGTCTGTTTTCGAACTGTTTTGTAGTTTCGATTTTTCTTTCATTCAAGAATATAATATAGTTTCTCCTAACAGTGATGCCAACTTTACAGTTTTCACTAGTATTGGAACATTATAAATCCATATCAATATTTTATATCAGTATTAACAGTATTAATATTGACTGAAGTTTTTGGAGCGTCTTAGTAGAATACGAAACCTAAAATTAAAAACCTGATTTAATCCACTTTGTGGTGAAAGGAACCTTTGTTATACGGTCTTACGTGCTATTTGAGTTGAAATTCGACACGTCTTCGGAAAATAATTCATGAATTGGTTAAGATTGCGTTGTGTGTTGGCTTACATAAATTTTTGGAAACTGAACAAGTTTACAAAATTTGAACCAAATCGAAGCACCGTAAAACGGGGTAACATTGATCATTGGGGGTAACATTGATCAGTTCAGGAAAGTTGGCAGTAGTGGTTTATTTCACTTATTTATGAGAATGGTTCATTTGATCAATGTTATCCCGGTGATCGATGTTTACGGCACTTATAAATTTTGATAGTTCCTTTTCTTATCAATTTGCTGAGTAAGTTGTTACTAATGTAGATAAGTGCATGTAAAAGTAAATTGTAAGAGAAAATATTAATCTTTAACATTAGTAAAGGTTTAGTTTATGGGTTTTTGAACTATGCATAATTTACTGTCATGCCATTCTATTTGATTCACATCAATAAAGTTTTCTTGAATAAATTTCATCAATTTTTATTAACCTTCAGTTACTTTCTCTGTTATATTTTGTGCAACATGTGTAGGTTTCAAGCCATATTGGTATAAAGTTTTAAATCGTTGTTTAACTAACGTATATTCTTCAATAAACTTGTTATGAGCAAAATGTCACAATTATTCAATGCATTAATACTTTAAATTGTTAAGAAAACAGATCAGCATAAACCGACATCACAGAAACGAAGCAAGCAGTATGTGAGGTGTACCGCAATTGGCCCCAACTGGAATTTTCTCTCGTTTCTTCATTTAGAAAAATGGTGTCTGTAGGCAGCAAAATTATCGGCAAATGTAAAATGTTTAAAATGTATCCGGCTGTTGGTAGTCGAGTCAAAATCAGAGTATTTTTATAATCAAAGTTCTACAGTTCCTAAACAAGCAAACAAAGAGGTATATTATTTTCAAAAAAGTTGTATATTTTTACTATTTGTACAATTTTGTAATACACAAAAAAGTCATACAACAATTACAAAAAGAGCTAAAATAGAAAAACTGATTTTACAAATGCATTTACAATAAATAAGATTTCTCTATCTTCGCTGAAGAGATAGAAGGTTACTGTCTTCTGTAAAATTTCTTGTAATAATATGCTCTAAAACTTTGCAGAACACATCAATGTGTTATATTGACACTGAAGAAAAATAATTTTTTTATTTCGCTTTTAGGGGGATTAATCAAAAATTTAAATTCTACCAGACGATGGAGCTTTCAATTTCAAGAAACTCTCCCAAAGGTTTGATAAACTTAAAAGCAAGTTTTCCTAGTCAAAACTCTAGTGCACACGTTTTCTTGGGTTTGGGCACAGAACAGAAGTGGAAGTTCGAACAATCGTTCGAGCAAAACCTGGCATCTACGCTCTGGTCTAAAACTCTACCAATAAGTAAGAACTTTGACGAGTTTTTGTTTTGAGTGCACTTGTCATTCAAAATCTCGTCTAAACGAAATTCCTCAACTCGTCTAAATATTTCAGCTTTACTTCGCACATAGGAGTATTTGATGCAAAATGTTGGCCATAAGTCCAAAATGGAAAATGCATGATTTTATCACAATATCGTATCTATTATCACAATAGGGCCTACTAGTCAAGTTAGTATTGTTCTATGCAGCCCAATAGCCTTTCGGTGTGCTGGTGGCCGACCAAATAAAACAAAAAAAAAATTGTTCTATGCAGGATTGATTGATATTTTTTTTCACAGGGTATGCTGTTATTTTGGATAGCAGTTTTCAAGAACCATCCTATCGTTCGTGGGTATATAAACCTGAAAATCTGAATGAAATATTATTTGTTTAACATAAGTGAGCATTTTCTCCGCAAAGAAGGATATTTTCAAATAATTTTATCTAGCTTTTTACGAGCCGTATTGGTGAACCGTATAACCTGTGTTAGTGTGTTCGTAATATATGGACAGTATTTTTGACATTTCGTAATAAGGTTTTGCAAGGTGACGTCACGAATGAACCGAAATGTACGCAATTCACCGATTTGACATCCACTCGTGGTTTGTTTACTATTTGTTAGGCGAACGCGATATGCATAAATTGGAATTAAACGTTTTGAATGCGTATTATCCAGCAGTGTCACCCTCCAAACTACTCGGAATGGCAGTTTATGTGCTTTTCTGACTTGCCGTTAAGGCCTTAAGCAATATTCAGTTTCAACCATGTTAACCCATGTTCCAAGTCCATGTAAACAAACCACTGATAGACGTCAAAGAAGTGAGGTTAAGCTCGCCCGTGCAAAACCTTATTACATCGCACGTTTTCTTTGCGCACGTTCACGTTAAAATTAACGGAACGTGCGGAAAGAAAACGGGCCATGTATTTAGGAAATGTCAAAAATGCTATCCAAATATTACGAACGCCGTCCGCCATTATGGCATGTAAAAAGCTAGATATGCATTTATATATCCATCAGCTTCTTCGAGCCATAATGGCGACTGTCATTCGACTCAGTTCGACAAGAACAAAATATATTTGTCATTATGTTTACGTATATATGTATGCACGCATGTACATATACATATACAAGCATAGGCGTCACACACAAACCAATTTTATGTCACATACACAAACCAGTTAGCACCGCCTAGTTAGCTTCGAGGTACGATGCTGGTCTAACAAGCCAGTCGTCGTATGTTCGAATCTCGGCTACACTGAGAAAACTATGTGCCAAACAGTTATCATTTATGTTCAAGCGATAAATTAGAACATACTATTCATACGCGTATAATTTTTTGTGTATTTCTGGGAGGATTATGTTTATATGTGGTTCATGATAATCATATGGAATTTCATATTGTTGATTGCAAGGAAGATTGTCTAATCAATAAGTGCGCAATCGCTCTTAAAAGTGCTATTTTGGCTTAAATCGTTTCGGTCTCTTAGGCGCACTTATTGCTTGAAATGTAACGAAAAAGTGCGCCGAAGATACCAAAACCATTCAATGCAGGATCGCACTTTTATGAGCGATTTCGCACTTTGGAGGGTACAATTTTCCTTGCAATCAGCAATATGGAAATTTACTATTAGTTATGTGCAGAATATTTTGAGTTTAGAAGGGGCTTGCTAGTTAGAGTCAGTACCCAGATAACACAAAATCGTAATAGAAAGTTCACATTAAATCGTTTTCATGTCAATTTCATATTGGAGTTGTCTAATGATTAGAGTATGTCAAATCGAAGTGAACAATAAGTTGTTTTGCAGTCGTGCGTGTCTTCATATACAATTCATGACTGTGAATTATAAAGCAGGATAGACAATTGCAATATTTGATTATATCTATGTCATATATTCAGGAGTATTTAGTCGCGTGTTATAAAAACTGCGCAAAATAGAATTACAAATAGTTGTCAAAATTTTCGCACGTATATCGCCTCCACTTTGATACATATATGCTCTTATATGGCGTGAAATATAACTTTTTCGTTCAGATATGATTTTGTATATCTCAGTTGCAATCGAGATATATAAACCAAATGGTTTACTGGGTAGGATCGTTGCACTGGCCCCGTAATTTTCCTGTATTCTAACAGCCGACTTCGAAGTCTGTCGATAAAGAAGGGTAATGCCTAAAGACGGTATAAACCCATGGCGTTGGCTTTTTACACAAACCAATTTAGATTCAATGGATTCGACCGCAATAAATTTAATGGAAAGCTCTAAGGTAACAAGTTTATATATTTTTGGATAGAACTAAGTGTAAATTCGACTATCTGAAGAACCTTAAGCGAAACTGAAATAAACTTTTTCTCACCGAATAAGTCAACAAGAATAACATCACAGAACAGAAGTGGAAGTCCGAACGATTCGGCGATCAAAACTGGTAACAAATAGCGTTTTTGTTTTTTTTTAACCTGGGTTTATTCCAACCGACCACTAAATAAACAAACATTTTCGCGAGCATAAACAAACGTTTTCGGGTTGTCAGTGTATTGCTTATTGCGAGGTTCAAACTGTTAAAAAACTCAGTGTGAACCCGTCGTCTAAAAAGTGCAACCCAGAGCGAACCAACCTGATAGAAAAAACAAACGTTTTGAAAGCCGTTCGATTGAAACTAGAGCGAACCTAGATTGGACCTAAGCAAAAACAAAAACGGTAAAAGTCTTTTATGTTTTTATTTTTCTTTGGGAAGGTTTTCGTATAGAAGCGAATAACAGCAATATAAGCAGAACGCTCGCTGCCAATCGCATAGCAGCTTTCACATGCTTTTGTTTGCATTCGTATACGTTCGTGTGTTTTTGTGGAAAAAAGTGACTCGCTACCGCCAGGTTCGCTAGTATCTGTAGAAATCTGTAGCATGTACGTGTGTGGATTTTTACTTCCATTTCTGTTCTGTGATAACATATTAACCCCTCTAAGGTCTTTTCTATTTTCATAATATCTATAGATAATGGCCATATGTCTTATGGCCCCGGAGTTATACCGGAGTTCTTTGGGGGACCGCGACATGGCTTTTTTAGATAGTTGCCAAATATTTAAAATTTGTTTGAAATCTGTTGATTTTTGTAAATGTATCATCGACTGTGGACATATAAGTTACTTTGCCGCAGTTACGGGCCATGGCGCGCACGGTCCGGATCCGGGGAGACACTATGAATTCGGAACCGGTTCCCATAAAGGGACATTTCAGCATCAGTAAAGTATGTCGTATCGCATATCAAAAAACATCAGCATTCGATAAAACAGCGATTGGCGATCAGTTCATGTCTCAAGAGAAAAATTTGTGCGCTGCCGTCCGAATACTTTTTTGGCTGATTGTTACGTGTCAGAGCGCAAATCGCGAAAGCGAATTTCTCAAAACTGTATTTCCAAAGTCGATGAGCATGATTTCTCGAAAAAACCTACACCGATCCACTTGAAACTTTTAAACAAGTTATATTTTCATTTTGTTGATTTAATACAAGTTTTCTGGAAATATTTTCTAGAGATTAATCGAAGAGTAAAATTATTTTTCTTTTTTTTTGTTTGTTACCGTAACATGTATACAAATTTCCACTTTAATCAGTTAAAAGGTTTAGTCCTCTCAACTGTGTAAAGTATAACCTCTTAACCTTCAATGCATTAGAAAAAAGATTTGAGATTGCTCTCATTCTCATTTTAATTCGAATTTCGTTTTGTATTTTGAAATAATTCATTGCCGCAAGCATCAATTGATGTACCGCAAACCTCTAATCACATCAGCTTGATGAAATAAGACTAATAGAAGTAATGAAGATATTTTGGACCAACATGGCCACTTCACCGGAAAAACATCTGGTACCTGATTCGCGACACATTGTTTAAATTTTAGGATAATTCATCTTACGGCACATCAAATCACATCATCTTGATAAAATGAGACTATTGAAAGTATAATAAAGACATTTCGAAAGCAAATGACCACATCACTATCGGATCTGGAACATCCGGTACCTGGTTCAGGGGAATTCTTTGGATTTTGGGATAATGCATCATGAGGCACATCAAATCATATCGCTTTGATCAAAAGACATTGATGGAAGTACAATGGAGACATTTTGGAACCAAATAGCCACTTCAGTAACCGGGTTTGGGTTCAATTGATGATTTTAGGGTATATAAGCTATTTAACTTATAATGAACCGGTTAACGGGGTAGTTCTGGTTATATTGGAGCGGTTTGAAACAAAATCGCATGGCACTGAAAACTTAGAAGTTTTAGTTTTAGAAGCGACCATTACCATTGGAATAAAAACCATCTTATGTGTTGAAGGCATACCGTGTATCATAGCTTCTAAGGTATTACACATTTTTGTCCTGAATAACCCCATATGTGCTGAATCATAATCCACCCAGTTAGCTTCGGGGTAAGATGCAAACCTAACAAGCAAGTCGTCGTATATTCGAATCTCGGCTGGTAGGTGCTGCTATAGAGTCAGTAGGATCGTTGCACTAGCCCCGTAATTATCCTGTACTCTAATAACCAGCTGCGAAGTCTGTCTATCTGCCCAAGTACCGGGTAGTTCCATTAGTGTTATTTTGCTAAGCCGATGTGATTTGACGTGCCGCAAAATGAATTATCTCAAAATACAAAAATGTCCCCGAAGACAGGTGGTTGATGTTCCGGAGCCGACGCTGAAGCGGCCATTATTCAACAAAATACTCCGAAATATACCTTGGGTGTCAGTTTCGGGTCATACCTTTCAAGCGAGGCAAAGAAAACGAAGTTCGGATTGAAAATGGATGAAAAAGAGCAAGCTCAAAATTTGGGTCCTTTTTGATGATGGTTTCGTTTAGATGGACCGATAATACAAATTAATTGGGGAATCAAACGACATGCATTGTACAACGGAAGCAAATCATTTGAATTTATAAGAAGCAATAAATTGAAATAACTTACAGAAGGCAACTATACAAAAACTTTTTAAATTAGGAATACCGTAAAAAAAAGAATTCATAACTACATATTTCATCACTTTACCCACTGTCCAGGCAGATTAGACGAGACACAGGGGGATTAACCGTTATGTGTGCGACAAAAAAAACACCTTTAGCAGGGCGACAAGGGTACCCGGGTACCCAAAATTGATATTGTTATAACATCAACAATTTTAAACCGATTTCGACGAAATAGGTGTCATTTGAATCGTTTATTTATCTAGTTTTGAATCATTTTGCCATTTGGCCACTAAAAGACATACGGAGCCCGAAAATCCGGAATTCCGACAGAGTGTCCGCTGTGAGGAAGAGAAATGATTGTATTGCAGCAAAATCAGTCATGCGGATATAAAAACTCTAAAGATTCGTACAATGTACTATTTCATATAATGAGATGAATCAGGTTGGCCATTCCGAAGTAGGTTCCTGTGGGGTCATGGGTGGCCAGTCCAGGATTGGAGGTAAAACCTAGCAATATGGGTATCAAAGTTCTTGGAATTAGTTCGGTAGGTGATATTTTTTACATTTCGATGTATTTTGATTGGTTATTTCGAAAATGGTTTCTACGGGGTCACAGATGATACCGCAGGATTCAAGATAATGCTTAGCATTATCAGAACCGTTCAAAACGTAGAACCATCCGTTATACATTTGGTACCAGTTCCGAAATTATTAATCAGTACTAAACTGGCCATATCCGTTCAAAACATCTAAAAGATCCGCTAAACCAATTCTAATATTGGATTAGGCACCCAACTGGCCATCTGTAATCCTACAGGGACCCAATTCTGGAATGGCCAATGCGATCTAAAGTCACCAATTTATATAATAAGATGAAAAAAGGGTCCACAATGTCAAGCTCAAAACTAATAGCTTTACTGAAGGCTGATATTCTTTCAAAACAAGCGGCTTTCCACGTTTTACCGGACGTTGCTCCGGAATTACCGATTCCCGGGAACTACATGTCATTTGATGGCCAAATGCTTTATCTAATCAAAACTAGATAAATGTACGAATCAAATGCCACTGGTTTCAGCCAAATCGGTTCAAGATACCCAAAGTTATGAGCATTGCAAATCATGGGTACCCGGGTACCCTTGTCGCCCTCCTACGTAATAAAAAAATTCAAGTGACTCTCATTGCTAAACCCCTTTATGGATATGCACCAAAAAAACCTCAATTACTTAAGATCAACGAGTTTTACGATGTTGCAAAATTTCAATGACGTATGTTTTAAATTGAATGAGTTATAACTATTTTAAAACTGAAAAGGTACCCGGGTACCCTGTCGCACACATAACGGTTAAAATACCCAACTTTTGTTTTTGTTTTGGTTTGACTGAGCGAACTAACAGATTCAGTTGGTTCGACTAGTTGAATTTCATAACGGAGACAACAGCTAATAATAGTAAAATTGTAATAAAAATACAGTGTTTAATTGCTTCCTGTTTAATACTTCCAACCAGCAAGTGGGAGCAAAACCAAAACTGATAAATGCTATACGGACAATATGTAGAATTTGACAGCCTCACCAGTCCCTAGTGACGAGACTGGAGCATTTAGACGAGTTGGCAAGGATGCCAGAAAGAAAAGTTCTATGAATTTTCAAAATGTATCATCGAGACGAGAATCGAAATCAACATGCGGCTTGTGATCTTAAACAAGTTTTATATTGCAAATTGCATCAAAAACGCGAAATGCAAGAAACTTGCAGACATATTACAAGTAAAATCCCCGCAACGAGCGGGGATATGTCAATTTATTGGGATTGACACTCGCAATAGTTGACATAAATATTTGACAACTCGCCGCTGGAATTTTACTTGCAAACGTTTACAAGATTTTTGCATTTCGCGTTTTAATGCAATTTGCAATATAAGAATTGTTGATGTGCGACTGTATTGGTGGTTTGTATGCATCGGGAAACACTTTGCAACGAAAAAAAACTCCAGATGCAAACAAATCGGGTATACGTATACGCGGCGATGTGTGCGTAATATTCTTGTCAGCAATCTCTATGCTAAACTTCCAACGATATGCGTAACCGGTGTATCGTATAAAACAGGAGTAAAATCAAAAGTCGCGTAGGTATAGATTTTGATTTTTATTATTGATCACCTGCGATTAGCGGCAACTACATTAGCATGTTTGAGAGATGAAAAAACACCTATGCTAGTTTTGATCACACGGTGGCAACTTTGACGTTTTCGAACAAAATAGGTGAAGCCAACTCAACTGGATCACTGGATCACTTTTATGCTAGTGTGCGTGTAAAAGAATAATTAATACGATATTTCCGCAGCAGCAAACTTAGCTTTTGTAGCGGCATCATCTGTTTCTCGCCGGAAAAGTGAAGTTTTATGTTTGACGAATGTAAATTATTGTTGCCAATGCACTGTTTTTGAGATTCCTAGAAAATTCTTCACTTCTATATAACTAAACTGATAAATGCATGATTGAGTTTTTGTTGGTTTGGTCGCGTGAGCATAAAGATTATTAACACCTTTTTGCCATTTCCGTACAGGAATTCCATAGAATTGTTCTGGCAACTTTGCTTTGACTCAGCTAGTCTAAAGTTGGAAAACAGTATAGTAAATTTTCCGTGTAAAAAGCCACTTTCCACCGCCAGGTTCGCTAGTATCTGTAAAAGGTTAGAGTTACGAGTTTTGATTTTAACTTCCACTTCTGTTCTGTGGTTTGGGGCTATTTTGCGCGCAAGCAACTGTGTTACAAAAGTTGGCGCGAGTGTTCGAGGGCTAATATCTTTTGACCGGTAAAACCAATTCTTATGAAATTTTGCATATATATTCGTAGTGTCAAAACCTCTCGTTTGATATTAAAATAATTGAAATTAGGTAAATTATCTTGGTTAAAATCATTATAAATTATTGTTAATTTTGGTGTGATGTATACGGTTGCTCATAACTTTCAAATTAAACGTCCAATCAACAAATCATTCAATAATGATCGATTAGGATATATTATCTTTCAAATGAGACTAATAGCGCATAAATCGGTTTGGCCATCTCTAAGAAACAGGCGATAATTTATATTACCTTGTCAAAAAAGGTTTTTTAAGCATAACTTTTAAACTACTTGTTTATTTTCAATTAAAACTTTCTGAACAATTTAGCTTTAATAAGCGCTTTCATTTTATTCTAAGATCGTTGAAATCGGTCATATAGTTCCGGAGAAACCCGTTTCACGTATTTTTCACATTTTTGCTTATAACTTTTAAACGGAACGTCGTATCACGAAACAACTCAATAGTGATCTACTAGACAATAATACCTTTCAAACAAAAGTAATAGCGAACGATTTGGTTCAGCCATCTCCGAGAAACAGGCGATAGAAAAAATCATTACATACATACACACACACACACACACACACACACACACACACACACACACACACACACACACACACACACACACACACACACACACACAGACACACACACACACACACAGACACACACACACACACACAGACACACACACACACACACACACACACACACACAGACACACACACACACACACACACAGACACACACACACACACACACACACACACACACACAGAAAATGCTCAGTTTTCAAAACTGAGTCGAATGGTATATGACATTCGGCCCTTTCTATACCTTTATACTACCTATATATATAGTAGCAAGGCAAAACATAAATTACAAAAAATCGGTTGGTATTGATATTAGCTGCATACGCGTTATAAACGAATAAAACGGTAGATTACGTTTTATCGCAATAACACGTATATTCGTATATTCGTATATATTCAGGTCTGGTAAGACAGTAGTACATGAAGTTCATGTAAGTTGCTGTACAGAAACTTACATGATTTTTCACGTGAATGCGACGTGTCGATCTTTTAGAGTGTACTTAAACTGTTTAATTTATTTATTTTATTTGTTTGTTTTATTTGTTTGTTTTATTTGTTTATTTTACACTTCATCTGACTTATTGGTCTAAATGAACTTACTCTAACAATCTTTGATAAATTTATTCTCACCAACCGCTTAAATTTACTCAGTGATTCGCCAAATTGGAAATGCTCCTCAATACAGCTAAAAACTGGTTCGTTGCGGCCAAATTCGGTACGGTGAAACAGGTTAGTCAGTAATGATGACGGCCTCAAAGTCCTTTCAGATGCACGAAAATTCATAAGCGACAGTAATTTCGGTGAGTCAATTTCGCCATTTAACAGTTTGGCCAGGAACAAAGCCTGTTGAACCTTACGTCGACATTCTAATATATCTAATCCAAGCAAACGGCAGCGGTCAGGATACGGAGGCAAATTGTTTGGGTCATGCCAAGGCAGATTGAGGGGCTCTTTAGCTGCAAGGTTACCGAGTCTGCTTTGGCAAGCGAATGGTCCTGGGTTCGAATCTTAGTAGAATCAGGCCATTCGATGTTAAAGTGACTTTAGCATGGGTTTATTCTCAGGCCTCTCATTTACCCTTCCTTAATGCCGAATTCTATATTATCCCGATAAGGCCTATTGACAGCGCAAAATGAGACCCTTATAGTTAAATGTACTGGTGTGCTGTGCCAGGGATGGCTATAATTGGGGACAGCGCTATCATGTGGAACAAGGTGGGTAAAGTAGAGAAAGCATTGATAGAAGGGTAAAACCCAATTACACACAAGCACGCATGAAATTCAATAAGCATATGGCTCACTCAATAGCGATTATAGCAAAGAAATGTAGTGCAGGTCATACAGTAAACACCCGGGCGATATCATAATAGATCTAACGATACTGGTCGCAGTGATGAGTCCATACAAAAAAGGCGGATTACGTAGAGCCAGTCGTATAAACTTTCTCTGAACTCGTTTAATTCGAAGGGTCGAATAGAGCTGGTGTGGAGTCCAAACATGTGTTTTCGACGATCGGTCGCCGGTCGGACTAATGCACAATAAAGTGCTTTGAGACAATGCGGATCACTGAAATTTCGGCCAATTTTGGCTATAAATCCAAGCTGACGCGTTGCTTTTGAGATTATCTGTGCACGATGATGATTAAACGCCATTTTCGAGTCTAGTGTGACACCAAGGTCGTTAACGCAATCAACCCTTCTCAGTACGACGTAAACGTTCGTAAATCGGCGATTTGCTACGGTGGAATGTCATAATCTCAGATTTAGTAATGATGATGGTCATGTGGTTCGATTTACACCAGTTTAAAAATGTGTCCAACAGTAACTGAAGACGATGACAATCCTCGATAGAACGAATCGTCAAGTAAATTTTAAGATCGTCAGCATATACCAGTCTGCAACCAGTTCCTAGAGCAGAGGCAGCGTCGTTGAAGAATAAAATAAACAAAAGTGGACCCAAGCCTTGAGGTACACCAGATTTGTTTGTGAACGGCAACGATAACTTAGACCCAAGTTTCACTTGCAGAACCCTATCACACAAATACGAGCGTAGCCATGTGACAAATTGTCATGGAGCGGCCAGCCATGAAACCGTGTTGATCCGAGGAAATGTAGTGTCTAGTACGTTAAATTAAGGCGCTACTCACAATGACTTCGAACAATTTGGAGGCAGCGGGCAAATTTGTACTACCACGGTAATTTCTGACACTTCGGCGGTCCCCATGTTTAAAGACCGGAAACATAAAGGAATGCTTCCAAATCTTATGAAATTTCCCTTGCGCAAATGTTGCGCATTTGTTGAATATACATTATACAACAATGTGGTATAGCTAAAGCTTCAGCGCAACGGCAGGAATTCCATCAGGCCCAGCACAGTACGATGTTTTACATTTTTTTTTTGCGGCAGCAGTAATCATATCCGGGTAATCTCAAAGACATCGAAGTCGACGAAATCGGTTGGGACCAGCGACGCAGCACAATCAGTAGCCCTTGTTGGTCCAGGATCGCAGGCGAGAACAGACGAGAAGAACGTAACAAATAGTTCACAAGAATCAGATTCAGTAGATGATTCGGTATCGTCAAGGTAGACATCAGAAGGAACCGAGGAACATTCTCGTTTCGAAGTTACAAATGTCCAAAACATTTTCGAGTTTCTGCGTAGGTCTGTTTGAATGCGTAAGACATACGACTTGTAAAGGCTTGCATTTAGCCGCCAATAATCTTCACTGACCCGTTTAAAATTTTGTTTAGTTTGGTTAGTACGCCACCGACGATGCTTACGTAGGAATTTATTTCGCAGGCGCTTTAGACGACGAAGCAAATGTGTGCTCCACGCAGGAGTTGAAGCGGGTTTTACAAAGGACAAATTCTCATATAACCATAAGCGAATAACATCACTGAAGCGCGCAGCAATTGAGTCAACTGAGTCTGCTCCGAGTAACCTGGTCCATTCAATATTACAAAGATGTGCAATAAGTGCATCGTAGTCGATTTTCCGGTAATTTAACTAACATCTCACTGAAGCAGCCCATTCTGGAGCGATCACTTGATGGTATTTCAGGGCAGCCGTAGAGCTGTATTATTTTCCATATTCTGACGAAACAGTCGTTTCAGGAGACGATCGAAAAAAATGGTTAAGATTCAGATACTTCGGAAAAGCTATTTTTCAGGACTATCTATCTCTATCAAAACTAACTCTATCTTCCGGTGCTATGGTTGGTTTTAAGTTTGCTCAGGTTGGATGCACTTTGGCTTCTTTCTGCAGCCTGCTTCACAGAATTTATGCTGCAGAACTATTGTTACCTGTCCGAACGGCACGATTATTTTATGGTCAATAGATTATCAGTTTTTGCATCCAATGGTGTAATTTTTGGAAAATTGGCGCGTGGTTCATTTTGGCAGATCCCCGACCATATATCTTGCTTTAGTTTTCAGAAGGTCGCTTAATGCATGCAAATAGGTTGATTATGCGTCCTTCTGAAAACTAAAGCCAGATATCTTCTATGTCTTTGTGAATACATATTTTACATAGTCCTACGCCAAGCCTGCGTGCGTGTCCCTAGACACAGACCTTTCCACTTTTTCGTATGTTTGAACTAAAGTTAAGGGTTGGGGTATTCTTGAGGCATATTTGATGAATTATTTTGTATTTTTTACATCCAAACATCATCACGATTTTCCCCAAAAATTGTCAAAATGGCGCCCTTTTAAAAAAAAGGGTTTATTTTTCATTAAAAATCGTGAAATGAAAGCTCATAAAACATTGTCATATTGATACGTAATAATTTAGATAATTAATTTTTACATGCTGAAAAAAAAATTTCAGCCAAATAGATTCACTCAAGTCTCTTTTTACACGGTTTATTTTTACGATTTTTTAATTAACGCGGATTTTTATGACGCTTTTTGAATTAACGCGGTTTTTAGCACCCCATCGGCAGGCAACCATGTTTTCGCCGCCAACATCTCGTGTGTGCGAAAATGAAATAGCATTTCACCACTGCGTTTCACTCAACTGCCAGCAGTCTGATTTGGGCCCGCTGTCAAAATATGAGCCCGGGATATCCTCAAGCTGTCACTCATTCCAGTTCGATTTAGAGATGCCAATATTGTGTTTTTTTTTGTAACTTTTCAACGAGATCAAATACCGTTCAATATCCTTTTGGCACAATATTTCTGAAGGCCTATCGAAAATGCAAATTAAAACAAAAACGATTTTTTATTTCCCAGAGCAGGGTTCCTCCTTAATCTACGTGAATACTTACGGTCATTTTCTGTAACGTGCTTTGAATACCGGCGTTATTAGGTACTTGCATTCCATCAACAGCCACAATATTAGCTTTTCTGCGATAATGTAATGGTTACAAAAATATCAAGTGTACGCTCCTACATTCATTCCACGAGGTACGATTGATATCTAGGTGAATAATTCGTACCTCTTTTATCCATCGAGGGATTGATGCGTTTCCTTCACTCCTGCAATCTTTGAGGATAAACTGACGTAAATTGCGATACGTGGTATTCCCAGTGGACCCATTTGTTGGATAAGGATGTATCCAAAGTTTTAAAAACACGCATATTAAAATTGATGTGCATTGTTTAATTTTATTTAACATACTCGCTTTATAACACACATTTGTGCGAAATCATTTTTGCGAGCCATGCATGGACAACAAGACCATAATGTATCAATTACAACATCAAATAAATATACAATAATTATATCAAGTATCACCCCTCGCAACCTTTTACCGCTCTTATAAATATGGAACACAGTTAGGAATAATAACATAATCCGCTCTTGGTTGGTTGTTGATGCGTGATATCTTTATGTGAGCAAGAGGAGCACTTGATAATTGAATGAGTATTCCGCCACGTGCCTTCCGACAGCTATAGTTGACTAGGAGGGGTCATTTGTTGCGAGCTCTGGATCGCATATAGTAAGGTCTATACCATTAATTCAATCGAAAATCACATCATGTTTGCTTTGATGAAGGCGGTGTACAACCGTACGCACTCAGGAACCAAAAAAGTGTACAATATAATTCCTCTCTTAATTACACTCGTTTACTGTTATGTATGTGTATCGCAGAAAGGAATGCTTTCTAGTTTGAAGGAGTCATATTTGTTCATTGTAGGCCGAACATATTTTCCGCATGCGTTAAAATGTTCGGTAAATAACTCTCCACGAAATTGAGAGATTCATTTCAATGGGAAAATATTTTCCCATAACTAACTGGAGGGAATGGTACAAAAGCCTGCAAACATTCAAATCACTGCCACAACATATTTTAATCTTTCCGGTCACGTGCCCTTGGTTACTACTCTTTCGGATTTATCAAGCTACCGGTGTACACATATACGTTTTACTACTTCGTACACTTGTGATATTCTATAACTTTCATGGATATGGGATTGAAAGGGTAAAATTAAATTTTATGTTATTTTCTTTAGTATAAGTCGTTCTCTATACACCATGAAATTAAAATTCTTTAGGAGTTTTCAGTTTGTCATCAAATTTTGCGTCAATAATAATTCAGTCTACGTTAGTCTGCCAGGGAGAGGACAGGGTTGTAAAGCATAATAAATTAATATATAATTTTGTTAATTTTTATTCGATGTGCGGATCACTCGGTATTTTGGTACAGTCGGAGTTCATCACACCTAGCTCACACACATGTTTAAGTTTTATCCATCTTGTTTAACTCTAAAGTTTGTCAAGTAAGGCCAGAGATAACTAAGTCGAGGTTTGTATGTATGCATGTATGTATGTATGTATGTATGTATGTATATATGTATATATGTATGTATGTATGTATGTATGTATGTATGTATGGTGTATGTATGTCGGTATGTGTGTATGTATGTATGTATGTATGTATGTATGTATGTTTTTATACGAGTAGGAAAATCTGCTGAGCACCTGGGAATATACGGTACTTTCAGACACCTGTGAAGACAACTCAGGTAGTGTGGGATTGGCGATCCCGACCTTCCTAATGAGGCGTGAGGACCCAGACCCACTAAAACCCTACTCGAGTCTTCAGCCTTAATCGTCCCTGGCACCACCTTATTGGTATTACTTCTGGGAGGGGCTATTGTGCTTAACGCACCCTTTAAGAAAAAAGAAAGGGAATCGCCAAAACAAAATGAAGAAGAGTAAGAAGTCACATGTCATGTCCTGTCCTAGGCGACAAGGTAACCTGCTGACTGATATTGATATTGCGCTTTCCCGTGCTGATTTTGACAATCTACAGATAATCCCACAGTAAAACAATATCAATATTAGCAATGACAACATTCCTGATATTGATATTGCTTTCCTGTGGGGCAACAGCTTTTTGTCAAAGTATGCGCAGCGCAGGGAAAGCGCAATATCAATATGAGCAAGTTACCATTACATACCTACGTGAACGTTCACTTAGCTGCTAATGAGCTAGTAGCATTATAGCATCGTAACTACAAAAGATACACTAAAATTTGGTTCTGCATTCTGCATGCATGCAATTACACAAGGCCTAAATTGGACAAGCCTCAGGTGAGAGTCCAATTTAGGCCAATTTAGGCTGTCCAAAAATTGTAACTGGCTACCTGCGGTACTTCCTGGTTGTTTTATTTACCGGTCTACTATTTTGCTGAGTACGTTTACGACCGTGGGGCTGGCGATAGTAGTCATGGCGGAGAAAATTATAAAGGAAAAGGTCAAAAGGCGAGAAAGAATGTTCGCGTCATTGAAGCGTCATGTGCAGTTCTTAGAAACATATTCGGCCGGACATTTCGGACAGGTGCAAAGCAGATTGGATAAATATGAGAAAAACTACAAAGTATACAGCGCTAAGGGTTGTACGAAAGGGTGACGTAGGACTATATCAGACTATTAGATCAAAGACTAATGTAAACTGCATTTCGGGCATATGATTATAAGAATCTGCGAGTGTCATTGTTTAAGTGAATGTGTTTGGGACTACGCCTGCCCTAACGGAGCCCAAGTAACATTTTTGTTGTATAATAGCTTAATAAACTATTGTATGGCTAATTCCCGTGGAACAAGTGCATGATAAGCTATTACACAACAAAAATGTTACTTGGGAGGACTTACTGTCATGATTGTGACTACGGATAATCGATGCCTATTGCACGCTTTCACGATAGTGCAACAATGCTGTGAATAGCTTTCTTGTGTGTGATATTGTTCGGGATAATCTATAAATAGCCCGTGCAGCACCGGGCTTAAACCAGTCGGCATGATAGCTGTTAACCGTCACGTTAATTTCAAATCGGTAATGTAAATAGTGTAAATAGCCCAATATGTTAAGTGTTAAATTTAAGGAATACATGTGATATAAACGGATTGTTGTGCAGTGTGTCTTCAAAACCCCTAAGCCATAAGAAGAAATGGTGCGTGAATATAAGGCATCACCTGCCAGAAGCAGCGTGAAGGTGCATCTATAGTGAGCTCCCCTCCCTCTGCCCCGGTCATTTCATACACTCCACTCTGTTTTCCGCTGGCTACCGAACATTGGTCCTTCGAGCCGGATCGGTAGCAGCGGCGTATGGATATTGGATACAATAAGGAAGGAAGGTGACGCGCACGGGTGCTGCTTGTCTATCATCATTAGGATTTGCTTTATTTCCGTGAACATCCCACCAAACGTTTCTAATATAGTCTAGTCTGGTATGTGGTGTAAGCCCACATAGCCATAATGTACTCAAGGCACTGCTCACTTAGATGTCACAGTGATAATCATATAGCCCACAATTCGGTCTTCACACACCATGGTACCGCTTACCTGCATCAATTTGCTTGCAGTCAAATGCCTATATTACATTGCCAAATTGCTAATCTATACATGACCAGATAATTACTACTGGAGATAGTACACATCTCTTACGGTAGTCATAGGGTTAGAGCCGTAAATATAGAACATCGCCTTTCACACGTACGATCTTTGAGTATAGTGCATTTTTAATCAGTTAACCAACCAATACGAATATACATAGAGCCGATCACTCGGAGAGCGCACTTATATCTCGAATTCAAGAGAAAGGGTAAAGGATAGTCTATCAATGATGAACATCCCAACCGGTTAGTTAAAAACAGCTGAATCGGTTATCACATAAATTTGCTTTAAACAGGCTGGAATCAACTGGAATTTTACCGTAGAGAACCCAAAGGTTATCTTACGAGTTACGGCCAAATTTAAAATGGAGGAAAATGGAATATGGAAGCCATTCAAACAATTTTAATTGTGACTACCTAGGGGCAGTAAAGGAACAATCGGTTAATCATCAAGTAGCGTGCACACAGTGCTAACAGCACGAAAACGTTAGTCGATCAGTACGGTCGTCGTCGTCTTGCATGACGACTAAATTGTTCGGTATCGTGAAGGCTTCAACTGCAAGTGAAACTAATTCTGGAGACTACTTACATAGCAAGGAAATTGATGTGATCTACTCAAACAGGAAAAGGGGAACTTCCTGAGTTTGTCTAAGGAGGAATCAGTAACGATTCGTCAAGCTGGTTATGGAATGCACTAAGCCGGCATTGGAACAAACAGCTGGAGAAAGGAGCAGCTGGATTAAATTGAACATAATGATCACTAGTTGCATATCGATTTCGTATGAAAAATAAAAAGGGCTTAAAATGTAAAAAAGGTGTCTCTTTTGGTACATGATTTGCTTTGGACATGTATGTATGCTGATGGATACCTGACTTTGGTTTGGTTCAGTTCGGTTTGTTTGGTGATATTTATAATGGACTAGAGGACCCGGCGCGCGTTGCTACGCCATTCAATAAAAGGGATAGGTGTACTTTTAAAGCTAAAGATTTGCTTGGTCGTATTCATGAAACGTGGATCTGTCTTTTTGACAAACCAAGATATTCCTAAATTATACTGCAATTTACTACTCCAGAAGAAGCGAACCAGTGGCTGAAAACCTCTGAAATAAATAAAAAAATACTAATCCAAACTAACAACTTAAGTTTTATTACCACCTCTTAAAACGGTAAAACTTGCAAAAATGCAATAAAATATCAGTGCAATTCGTATGAAATCCGCTGAAAACTTTATTTTTAAAATTAGTATTATATTTCCTAAATTTTGTTTAATTTGACTCCAATTACCCATTTATTGTTTACCATTTTGTCCCTAATTTATCTTTGTTTTATTTTAGTGTGGACTCACATAATCACTTTTCGTTTATATTTTATTCTGTTTCGCTAAATTTAATAATTCCTTGTATGTTAAATTTCCAAGTTCAATATTTAGTTCAAATTGGGGGTTGCGACATCATCTAATAAAGAAGAATGTATTGGCATCTTATGCAAACATGAAAGGAAATTTTCCAACAGAGTCGCAAAAATTTAATTTATTTATGTTACTTTTCACCTGACCTTATCGGTCCACATGAAGTAGAGAATATAATGAAACATATGTAGCATTATGAACATTATTCCGAAAATTCAATGGAAACGTTCATGTGTTTCGAGTAACAATTTGCATGAACCCAGTTAACCATTATAATAACTCAGGTTATTAATAGTTATAATAATATATCATACAGAAGGCGCAAAAAGACAATTGTTCTAGAGCAACCGTTGATCTGATCAAAGTAAAAACATGTACACTTGTTGCGGTAGCTTTTGACTTATCTATTTTATTTGTAAAAATTAATATTTAAATAGCTGCTAAAGTTATTCTTCTGGAACACTTATTTATGTATTGAATCATCGTAAATCAAAAAACCAAAAAATTGTAAAACTAATATAAACTTAGCAAAATAATAATTTTTAGAAAAATGGCAGCTTATCAAATAGAAAAGGTTGAATTTTACTCTTACAATGTCCATAAAAAGAAAAATAGTTAGTACCAATTACCGATATTAATATCGGTTAGGAAAAACCTTCGATAACTTGCCAGGAAATATTCCTAAAAAGTTTGTGTTAAAATTTGAAGTGAATCGTTACGGCCGTTTTTGAGATTTCTTGCTCCGACTTTGAAAATAAGTATTGAAAAAACCGCTTTCAAAGTTTTGCGTTCCTTCTGCAATGCTCTGATACGCCGTTTCTATTCCGCGTGTAACTTTGCAAATATTTAACGAATGATCATAACATTTCAATATGAACAGAATGTGATTTTGAAATGCGTTGTCGGTTCAACTCACGTCACCGACATCAACTTGAGTCTAAGTAGAGACGGACTTACTTGGATGGTTTTGCTTGTGTGACAGTTGTAATTGCAATGCTGTTTGTTCCGTATGCAGCAATTTGCCGTTTTCTACAACTGCCACATGCAGGAATTGAACCAAACCATGCTAAGAACATTCCTCACATCAGAGGTAATGTATATGCGAAGTTTTATCAAAATTCGTCGAGCCGTTTGCGAGTCTGTACCGGACACACGAACAGCATTTCATTTTTATATATATAGAAGATGTTCACTGGTTAGAACGGCTGATGGCATTTCGAATAAGGGCGAGTGGCATCGCAGCGGGTAGAATGAACCTGTGGTTTTGATAGCTATTTGGCTTGATCAATCTGTTTTGAATTGGCAATGAGGTTGAGTCTGGACATGGATGTGTGGTTTAACTCGATCGGTACGAGGGTAAACGATGATACGTCTGTAATACGGCAAATGATCACATATTCGGCTAAAACTGGATGAACTAGAGCGTTGTATGGCAACGGCCCAGTAAACCATTTGGTTTGTATATCTCGATTGCAACTAAGATATACGAAATCATATCTGAACGAAAAAGTTATATTTCACGCCATATAAGAACATATATGTACCAAAGTGGAGGCGATATACGTGCGAAAATTTTGTCAATTATTTGTAATTCTATTTTGCGTAGTTTTTATAGCACGCAACTAAATATTCCTGAATATATGATTAAGATAAATTCAAATATTGCAGTCGTCTATACTGCTTTATAATTCACAGTCATGGATTGTATATGAAGACACGCTCGACTGCAAAATAACTTATTGTTCACTTCGATTTGACATACTCTAATCATTACACAATTCCAATTTGAAATTGACATGAAAACGATTTAATGTAAACTTTCTATTACGATTTTGTGTTACCCCATATAGCCCTAGCTGTGCTGGCGGCCGGCCAAAAAATGGATTTTGTGTTATCTGGGGGTTGTTTACAAATAAACTATTAACTGCATATTTCGGTAAATTGTGTGAAAACTCTGAACAATAATTTGGCTACGGTTACAAAATTGACTACGCAAACTATCGTGCGTATGTGGCTATTGGAAAGGGGACAATGCAGAATTGGTTGCAGTTCGCATTGGAGTGATCGTACTGCAATTCATTGCATGGGCACAAGTTTAAGGTGGTTAGGTGGTTCCAATCGAGGAAGGCATTCAGGGGTAGCGCGTTCAGGTCAACTAGGCGACCGAACAGCACCCCACCACAACGTCAAGATAAGTACCAAACAAAATCAAGGTAATTGGATTGGGTGTACGCGTTACTGCTTTTCCAGCGTTAGACGGATTGAGCTGATGCAGTTAGGTATGCAACAGCACACCAAGCGGAAGAAATGGTCGTCTCTAGAATCAGTAGCATAATGGAGGGCAGCTGGCTCAGGGTTGGGCAACATTGTTCGGCAATGGTAATCGGACTTTGCTTCCTACTACGCAAGCGACAACCGTCGCAGAGCCGTACATACCGATTGAGTAGTAGGATACTGCTGATCGGGAAATCGTATCTACATACTAGTGCGGCAGGATCTTCAATACTGGAATATGGTTTACTAAACAAATGGGATTTTCGTTGAAAGGATTTTGGATTCGGAAGGAGCAATTTCGTCGACTCGGATAGGCAACACTGCGGAACCATTATTGCAAGGGCGCATGAAAGCGGATTTGCGTGTTAAGGGACAGGACGATCCGGTAGCTGCACAATCACGTCATGGGACAGTATGCAGTTGCATTCAACAACTATAGGCTCAATTATGGTCACGGGCTCCAATAAAGGATTGGAACATTTAACTAGTTGTCGGCATGTAGGGCATGTCGGACGGCATGTTAGCTGTAGTGTGGGTCCCAAGAAACAATGTAAGTTTTATTGCACTCTTATGGAGGTCTTCATGACTAATTTTGTTCTTAAATGCCATCATAAGAGTGTGATAAAACCCAAAATGTTACTTGGGGTGTGGGACCAACCGCGACCAGCAATGGTGAAATTGTACTGAGCACCGAAGTCGAGGCGCACACCGGATGTATGCGTCAGGTATAATCATCGGATCCAAATTCTATTATCGAGGTGCACACCGGATTTGTGCACCAAGTATCAACAGTACAGGATCAACCTACTGAGCCACAATCTAACGTGGCAGGCAGGAATCCAGCAACCAGGCAAAAAGGGGTCGGCACATTTTCGGTCAACAGGGCGACTTGAAATAGCCACCCCACCCCCCTCCAAAGTTAAGTATCCATTTTGAAGGTTAAAGACGACTATTACGGCAAGTTGACTTCAGGAAAAATTAACGTCAACAATTCTGGCATCAGACAAACTATCCAATGGCACAGGAACCGGACACACTATTCGGCAAGGGCCGAATTCAGGTAGCGCAATCAACTAGGAGTTAATTGGATCACCGAGGCATTTTGGGTATACGGAGACACCAAAACAATCATCAAGGGAATCAGGAAGATTTATTAATGGGACGGAGTCGTTCGCGGATACGTTTAATTGACGCAGGCTACACAGCAGTTAGCGGAGTTGTATTCGTGCTCCCGTTCTCGACGTCGTCAAAACCACATTTCTACAACAGGAAAGGTTTCGATAGCGGGCGCTTTCAAGCAGGGCAGGATGTTTGGGACTACGCCTGCCCTAACGAAGGACTTACTGTCACGATTGTGACTGCGGATGATCGATGCCTATTGCACGCTTTCACGATAGTGCAACAATGCTGTGAATAGCTTTCTTCCTCCCGACAATGTGAAATTGTTTGGGAGAATCTATAAATAGCCCGTGCAGCACCGGGTTTAAACCAGTCAGCGTGATAGCCGTTAACCGTCACGTTAATTTCAAATCGGCAATGTAAATAGTATTTTTTTGAAACGATGGTTCTACAATTGATGAAGGGACGGTAGGGGAAAGAAATAAAAATTTTTGGTGAAGGAGGGGGAAGAGCGGAAAGGAAGGGGGGGTTTGGTAGCTATGCTTGACAAGTAGTCATTTTGACTCCTACCTTTTGTCCAATGCTGGAAGGAGTCAAAATGACTACTTGTCAAGCATAGCTACCAAACCCCCCCCCCCCTTCCTTTCCGCTCTTCCCCCTCCTTCACCAAAAATTTTCATTTCTTTCCCCTACCGTCCCTTCATCAATTGTAGAACCATCGTTTCAAAAAAATATTAATATATGTATGACCTCATTCAAAGGTCAAGACTAAAAACTTGTGATTAGTCAATGTAAATAGTGTAAATAGCCCAATATGTTAAGTGTTAAATTTAAGGAATACATGTGATATAAACGGATTGTAGTGCAGTGTGTCTTTAAAACCCCTAAGCCATAAGAAGAAATGGTCCCCGTGCGTGAATATAAGGCATCACCTGCCAGAATCAGCGTGGAGGTGCATCTATAGTGAGCTCCCCTCCCTCTGCCCCGATCATTTCATACAGTCCACTTTGTTTTCCGCTGGCTACCGAACAGAATGTTTGAAAGAGAAGAGCGAAATATTCAGAATCAATTCTTCGTTGAATGCAATGGTGGCTTTGAAAATACGTGGACGGGGGTTCATAAGTACAATGGCTACAACCATTGTGACATAGATTTTTTTAAAAACCACTTGTGTGCATCATAAGCTTGAAATAGTAATGAATGACCAACCCACAGATTATTGTATTAAATATGATTATGCGTAACTTGACATGTTTCGAAAATCTTACTTTAACTGGCCTTTAAAAGAGCCATTGGTTTTTTTTTCATGTTGGGTATTTTTATCACTGCGACCATTTGTTTGATCTATTGTGATATATCCCCGTTTTATTATAGCTATATTGTCAAGATGACGCACCACTATCAGAAGCGATCGTCATTGTTTGACTAATAGCATTTGTCCAGGCCGGTTATGCACTTCGGATGAAGTGCACTACTGCGCTGGAGTTGTTCTCCAAATATCAGAGGGTTCTAACAGCCCTTTGTCCAAGAACCTTAATCTTTTATTAAGAATTGCCGTACATTGGCATAACAGGTGTTCCGAGTCTTCTTTTTCTATGCCACAGAAGCGACATATATCATCTTGAAGTTTTCCCATAAGCTTCAGATGATAGCGGCTCGGACAATGTCCTGTTATAAGACCAGTATAAATGCTTGGATCTTTCTTCGAAAGCTCCAGGATTTTGCGAGTCATAGAAATGTTTGGAGAGATAAACCTTTTTGACAGCCTAGCATTGAAAGTGTTATTCCAATTTGATTCCACTTTCATACATTCCCATGCTTTTAGCTCCATTTTTAAAGCAGAGCCAGATAAGCCACAGAAGGGCTCAGATCTTACGAATTGATGAGATGATCCGAGTCTTGCGAGCGCAGCAGCTCTTTCATTTCCATCGATTCCACAGTGACCTGGGACTCAGTACAAGTTGACTTGGTTACGACAAGACAGTTTTTGGAGTGATTGAACACATTCCCAGACATGTTTTGATGTGCATGTCGCCGACTTTAGAGCGTTTAGAGCTGTTTGGCTGTCGGACATGACGCATATATTTGAATGTCTATAGTTCCTGCGCAAGCACACAGTCGTACATTCTAGAATTGCTTGTATTTCTGCTTGGAACACAGTTGGCCATCTGCCCATTGGAATTGACATGTCGATTCCTGGACCAGTTACTCCTGCTCTCTCTTTATTGTCCATTCTAGAACCATCTGTATAAAAAACAATAGAGCCTGAGCGAAGATCGGGACCACCATTGTCCCAAGTATCACGCCTAGGTTCAAATGCACGAAATATTCGATTAAAATTGTATTTTTTCGCCATCCAGTCCTCATTGTCCTTGTTATCAATACAAGAGCATTAATACTAATTGTTTTTAGAATACTGAGATGACCTGTTAGATCACCATCAAAGAGGTCCACAGACCTCTTGATCCTCAGAGCACTTTTTTCAGCTTCTAATTGTATAAACTGATGCAATGGAAGCATATAAAGTAAAGCATCCAATGCCTTCGATGGTGTACTTCTCATTGCACCTGTTATTGAGAGAGTGGCTAGCCTTCGAAGTCTTTCTAGCTTTTGACGTAGGACTACGTCTTACGGTAAGTTTTGAGATAGGGTGTGTCATTCCAAAAAATCGAAAAATGCGAGCGTCACGAAAAATGAAAGGTTTTGAGCGCTAATAGCTCAGCTGTTTTGCGATCGATTTTCAATATTCTTACACCAATCGATCGGAAAGTCTTCTAAGAATTGACCCAAATGAAGAAAAGTATGGATTCTTGATGTTGAACTATTGAAAAATTGAAAATAATGAACCTATGTTTTACCAGAATTCTCGCTTCGTGATTGGTTGGAAGATTCTTTACGATGATCTAAACCTATACCTTTTACCTATTTCCTACTTTGAACAAAATTCCTAACACCGCGGTTCAACCTAGACCATTTTGATGTCCTTGCTTGGGAAATACGCCAGAGAGAGTGACAATGCCCTCTCGTGCCAACAGATTTCTTACGAACGCGATTAAACCTAGTCCAATTTGATGTCTGTGTTAGAAAAGTGTGCCAGAAAAAATGACACAAGTTCGTTGTCCCAACAAATCGCAAATTCTTTACTGCGAGACGATTAAACCTCGGCGAATTTGATATCTGTGTTGGAAAAATGTGCTACAGCTGTAGTGTTCGGTTATAATACGACTCTGTATGAATACCCATGCTTGCCGTTTCATTAAAAGTGTAGTGAAAAGATGTGCTGTTGATAAAATAGGATTGAATTGGTAAAATCCCTTCAACGTGGGAAACCAAGGATAATAAAAAGAATCTTTAATTTCAGTAAGGTGGCAGGAAAGCAATAGTTTGTGTTCTTGATTTTGTTAAATTGTTTTCAAATGCACATTTTTTTGAGAATTGAACGTATGTAATACCAAGCACCCCAACAAGGTATGACATCAACAACCCTTATGCAAGAATAACTAAAAGAGAAGGGTTACAAGCGAAAAATCACTCGTCAGCAAGTAAACGAGCAATGCGGTTAGTGTCATACCTTGTTGGGATGCTTGGAAAGCTCCGAGGTAGCAAAGATATATATTTTTGGATAGAACTAAGTGTAAACTCAATTATCTAAACAATTTTAGGTGAAATTAAAGCAAAATTGTAATTGTGCGGTACATACATATTGTAATGGGATGTTGAAACTAAACATACTGTCGATAATTGTAAGCGGTAGGCACCATACAATTGTCCTAGAGCTATCGAAACATCAGCATTCAGTCTAGATTTGAACCCTTTTGAACATCTTTTTAGATAATTTTATTTCTAAATGAGAAATCATTCGATTTCTTATCACAATGACTTAAACCGAGCTCTTGTAAAAAAATGGTCAGCAATTCACAGAGGGATATTTGAAAAATTGTTAATTTTATCCCAAACAGATTAAAACAGGTCATCAAGATTGTAAATGGTCCTACGAGGTAGTAGATGAGCGAGAAAGGACATTTGTTTCAACTAATAGTTAACTGTCCGAATACTTTTTTGGCTGCATTTTTGAGGAATTCAAACTATATGTACCCTATCTTCAAAACGGAAAGCTTTTCCCCGAATTTTTGTTGTGCATCTAAATATGCTTTAGTTAAACATTGTTTTAAAAAATATGTGTTACCATTCTTTGCAAAAATACTGTGCAAAATTACTAAAAGAAAATTTTATGCGCTGCTGTCCGAATACTTTTTTGGTTGACTGTAGTCCTGCGTCACCTATATATGCGGTCGTGTCTCGTACACAACCTTTTTTTCCTTCGCGTAAATGTTATGATTGTTGTTTTAATAGGATTAATATTTAAGCCTTCTCTATCACACCATGCAGACACAAAATTTAAAGCAATTTGCATTCGATTAGCGATAATAGAATCGAATGTTCCTCGTACAATTAGGCCATTACAAATATTTTATAAAGTTTTTGTCCTTCCGGTGTTCGGCCACTGAAGGGGGGGGGGCGAAAAAAAAACAAAGTGAATTTTTTAATCGAGAAAAAAACATGGATTTTAGGCATTTTTATTTAAGGTTTAAACGTGAAAACCGAATCTATTCTTGCTTATAATATATACGTTATTATTTTCTATGCAAAAATATACGAAAAAAGACAAAAACGAAGGAAAATTTTTTTTGGACGATTTTCGGAAATTCCATTGTTCGAATTTCCATTTCTGTTTCGTGCTAGACGCGTTAATTCAACTCAGAGACGCATTTTTCGAGTTTTTCAGACTGTTGAGCCCACAGACAATTGATTTTATAAAAAGAAATTTGACTCATGTCCTACAAATTACTTTTTGGCCCCCTGATTTTTCAAGCCAATTTCCAAGGGAGGGGGGGGGGGGGGGTTGACAAAAACTTTAAATATGATTTGCAATGGCCTTATGACTATATCATCGGCGAAGCCAATTCTTCGAAACCAGTGTTGGGCACCGCTAATTCGCTAATTCGCTAACCGACCAATCGAGAAACGCTAGTTATACTCTATAATTTATACTCAGACTAGCCGAATTATTGATGGGCCATGATTCCAAATGAAGTGCCGCTGTTTATTTTAAAATTAACAAACTGTAAAGCATTTTATCCATTATAATAGGTTTTGATCTTAGGAAAATTAAGAAAAGCCATGTAATAAATGTGAATTACAAATAATTTGTACAGCGAAAGATTACAATGCAAGTTATTGCGATATGTTTAAAAATAAACAGTAACTGTTAATTTGCAGTTTGCGATTAGTGATTAGCGAAATTTCCACGATTATCGAGCAAATTGTATCGGTTAGCGAATTAGCGAATTAGCGGTGCCCAACACTGTTCGAAACCAAGAGCTGTCAACTTTTGGAGAAGATCATCATCTATTAAAGACCACAGTAAAGGTGATATTACGCCTCCTTGTGGGCACCCTTTTACTACTCTTAAGCCATGTGTCCACTATAGAGTTATTATGGTAGAGTCGACCCCCCGGCACGTCGCCATTTTTCTGTGACTGAATCTAAAACGTCAAAAATACTGAGCGGGAAATCACTCCATAGAAAATCAATGCGACGCCATTGTTGTTTGGGGTACAATACTGAGGGGTCCAACTTAATGGGGGTACTGTCAAACTCTGTAGACCAAGATAGCGATGTCGTGGAGGTGGGTAGCAGAGATGCCAGGTGATTTTTTGAAAAGTCTTCACGAATCAAGGAAAAATGTCTTCATTTGTCTGCTTTCGGCTCTCCGCCCATTTAAATTGAATGGTGAAGACATGTCTTCACATGTCTTCAAGTGAAGACATTTCACTTTTTTATAACAAAAATGTCTTCAAAATGAAGACATGTCTTCACTTCTGGCATTTCTGGTGGGTAGAGTAAAAAACGTAGAGACTCTACCAGCTGTGTATACACTATAAGGCATCTCTACCACTTTACCGCTCTACCTAGAGAAGCCGTAGAGAAATTTTTCGTCGAGCTCTACCACGCACTCTACGGGGTGTATCCACTGGAGAAACTGTAGACCGTAGCCACAGTGGGGCGACTCCATACAAACGCTGGCCAAGCAAAAAAATCTGTTTAAATCAAGGATAATATGTGGTTCTTAAGTAATTTTGGGGTGCTGAGCCCGAATTTCAGGTTTATTTTGCATTAGAACGTATATTTTTTGTGTTAGGGAGAATTTTCATTTATTTTTCAATTATTTTTTAAGTATAATGAAGTATAAGAAATGAGGGTCATTTGGAAAACTATTGCAGATGGATTTTTATAGGATAAAACATTATATAAAGCAATTCAAAGCAAGTATGAGCTTTAATAGTCAACACAAAATCCATATAAGTTAATATTAATCAAAAATCAAAACTTTTCCCCTTATTAGTTTTCTTAATCTTCTTTATCTCCATCTTCTTCTTCTTCTTCTTCTCCTTCTGCAGAATCACTAGTTTCACGTTTCGTCTTTAATAGTAATATAGCGTTCTCAGAAAGATTTTTCTAATTACATTTTTCCGTTTCGAAGAAGCTATAAGCTTTATCCGGAGAAATAAGAAGGTGAATAAGTCTATCACGATTTGTATTTTCACACTTATTTTTGCATGTAAAATATTGTCTTACAAATATTGGCAATAACCTTATTTTCGTGAGGGTCAATACCGGTGCAGTGGCTAGCATTCACGCCTCTCACACCGACGATCGTGGTTCAATTCCCAACCCCGCAGAAGTCACGAATGACCCGAGTTGTTAAAGTGACTATAATTTAACAAAAAACTTATTTTTGTGCTTCTTCTGTCATTCGTCCTATCAGCAATATAGTTGTCTAGATTCATGTATGACCGCGAATTCAAATTCTTTGCATTGCAGTGGACGTATTATATGAGGACTATACCCTGACGTAAAGGTTTTTGGTATACAATCAATAAGTTTCGAATTTTTCTGAAATAATGTGTTCAAGAACTTGCTATAAGAAAATTTCTCAACCTTTTAATTAATTTCATATCAATACCCGTGATTTCAGAACTAATACCAGGATTGGCATAAGATCTTTGAGCTGGATTTCCGTCATTACTATCGCTGTATCCTCGAGATTTCCTCCAGCCTCTAAAATCTGGTCAATATGCAATATTGACCATACATTCGAAGCAGCCTATCCAACAATGTAAAGGAGATATCCCATAATTAAGATATCCACCGTTTACTTTAAGTGTTTGCATTTTGTCTATATTGTTGAATTCTGATATAGTAGCCTTACAAGCGTAACATTTGTGCTCTGCGCTACTCTGCGCTAAATGAAACTATATTCATTTGAAAGCTCATATTTTACACTAACTGTTACCGGTAGTTTTAATAGTGGCGAACCTTGGCTTCAAAACTTTTAAGCGTGTTTTACGCGAAAATATGGCACTTTTTTAATGAAAATTAAAATTGAGGCATACTATGATAAAATTACTGCATACTCAATTAATGGGCTTTATTCAGCACTATTTTTTGAAGAACTTTTCCTTAGACGCCATTGAAATCCGAGCTACCATTAGACCTCTAGCATGTTTTGAAATATTGGGTTATTTTTAAAAAAAACGCTAAAAAATGCTGAGATAGCATACTTTCCAGATTCATAGAAAATTCAAATTTTATCATATTGATCTAAAATTTTGGATTTGAACACTTCAATAGTATAGAATCACAGGAAAAATACAACGGAGAGTCGAAATGAACTTTCATTTTTTGGCTGCTGGCCAGCGATTCCCCACTGTGCGTAGAGTTAAACCAAACACTATGTCAATATAGCGTTTGGTAGAGCTCTACTTTCGAATTTCGAATCGACTACTCGACTAAACTACTCGACTTACTACTCGGCCCGACTGCTCGACTAGACTACACGATTTAACTGCTCGATTTGAAAGCTCGTCTCAACTGCTCAACTGGACTGCTTGACTAAAAAGCTTTATTCAACTGCTCGACTCGACTGCTCGACTCAACTACTTGACTCGACTACTTGATTCGACTGCTCGACTCGCCTGCTTGACTGGATTGCTCAACGCGAAATCAATTCAACTCATTTGTATCGGTTCGCGGCAGAAAATGGACAGCCACTCACACTGAATCAATTTGCCCATCTATAGAATTAGCACTGTGATGCGAAGAAGCGAAGCTTCACTAACTTCATCCAAATAATTGAAAAGCTTATATTGTCAATTGCAAGGAAAATTGTCCAATCAATAAGTGCGTAATCGCTCATAAAAGTGTTATTTTAGCTTAAATCGTTTCGGTCTCTTCGGCGCACTTATTGCTGGGAAGATAACAAAAAAGTGCGCCAAAGATACCGAAACGATTTAATGCAAAATAGCACTTTTATGAGCGATATCGCACTTTGGATGGTACAATTTTCCTTACAATTGACAATAAACAAACCCCTGCGTAGAAGACAGAAAAACTCTGCACCAACTTTTCAAACAGGCTTAACAGCAAAATGTAAACAAACCGATTGAGGGTTCTTTTCGCTATGCTAGTCCAGCAGAAAATAACTCTCACTCGGTTTGTTTATATTTTGTAGTTGGGCTCTTTTGAAAACTTGGTGCCGAACTCTATCTTATATACTTCTTGAGATAAAATACGTTCAAATGCGTAAATTAGGATGTTTCCTGAAACAACAGGTTTGCAACATAAATTTTCCATAAACATTGTCTAGGTTCTTTAGGAGATAAGGCGTGAGCTTTTTTCGATTGAAAATAGGTAAAACACGAAAAAATTAAAAATGGTATCTTCAGTTTTTTGAATAGATAAACATAAAAGCACAGACAAACAGACATAACACTCGTTTTCCATTCATCGTACCGATAAAACCGTCATTTCAAATTTGGGCTTAGTTGGGAATGTCTCCGTTTTGGTCAAAGTGGCGCTTTTTGACGAAAGAAGGGGAATTCCCCATAAAAAATACTTGCTACTTCGAGGGACACTCATATTGCCATTTGATATTTGGGAATGTCGATCATAGATGGTGCTAGTGTTCAGGCTAAATGTGAGGTACGATAATTTTTGTTGATTTTTCTTCCAAGAGTTATGTCTGTTTGTCTGTGATAAAAGTATGATTCATAATATAGGTGAAGCCAAATTTCATTTGATAGAGATTTGACGCGTACAAATGATCGTGCTAAAACCCGCGTAAAATAGACTTCAGTGTATCACGGTTTTTGTAAAAATGAGAACCACCCTACTAAGTGTTGTGTATTAAATTTACCCAAAAAAGGGTATAATTTTAAGAACGTGTAATTGATCGAAATCGATCAATTATATCAATTAATTATGGCGGTCTTTCTGGCAACACTGTCATCCGATAAAAAAGTAGAATACACGAGCCGGTCTCGGCAGTCTAAGTTGATCTTCCAACGTGAACTAGTGCTCTGTGCTCAATCATCCGAACTCCATATTACTACGACCTACGACTATCTGCAGATCTTAGAGGATCTGCATTTCACCATCTGATTGATCTTTTCTACCTCTTTGGATTCCCGGCTTTACCCGGACACACAGGAAAGACTTTAAACTAAGCATAACCAAATTAACGAAAAACTTAATTAAAAGAAATAGTTAATTATTAAAAGTTAGTTTTACAATTATTGCGAAAATTAGAGCTACCCCAACCATCAATTACATCAAGGCTTTTCTGAATGAAAAATTTGTTTTCCGAATACTGCAAGGCCGTTTTCTTCCAATTTCATGGAAGAATATAATTTTCAACTAAATTTCCATTCTGCAGCACTGTACTATGCAAAATTAAGAAATTTCTGGCATTCATCTTATACAAACTTCATATACGCATACGTATACACTAGAGTGCCTATATATAGAGTGGCGATAATGTCAAAATTGGAATGATAATTATCAGGGGCTTGCGATGGATGCCATGTTTTTGTTGCCAACATCCTCAGCACATCTCGACAAGGTTGGCAGCAAATTTATCTGTCAGACGGGCGCTATTTCCTGCATTTCCTGCAAATAGCGCCCTTCGTTAAGTCGACTGTCAAACACCGTTCGTTAAGATAAGGATAGCACCCCGCTGATAATTATCTGTCAGTGTCATTCCAATCGAGCAGACGATCAATCCAACGCGTATGCAGGAAAGAGAAAGAAACTATAAAATAAATACGCATTGCATACTTTTGGGATGACATGTCGCCACTCTGTATATAGTCACCCTAGTATACACATGCATGTACATGCGCGATTTGTTTGCGTCGGTTGCATCAGCAAAATATGGCGTCATATTGCGAAATAGTTTCAAAAACGAAATCGTTCTCTACCGCGTTCTCTACAACTCTATCAAGCAGGTTAGATAAAGCGTAGAGTATATGTCGTGGCGGAATCTAAGGAATGTCCGTCCACGCTGCAGTGAATATAATTTGATTTCTTTTCGTGCTTGGATAGACCATTGTATCTCATTTCTAATATTCAAATTGTATACCTTTTGTTTAAGATTTGCTACCTTTGCTTCACACAGTCGAATATAAGAGCCAGTTGGCGACAAATAAAAATCAGTTAAATTTGTTACTTTGAACGTGCCTCGCGTTTCTCCTTCCATCCGACCCGAAATTCCACCGTTCTACCGTTGCCTTTTGGACCGCGTAAAATCATATGGTCCTCCGAGCCGGATGCGCGAAAGTTCTCGACGTGAACCGCGTAGTGTCGATCATTCTGTGTCGCGAGTATTGGCCCCGTTGCCCGCCATTTCTACGGCCAATTAGTGCTTCTGCCAATCCGTGGCACAGTGATCGATAGTGTTTCTTTGTGGGACAAAGAACGAACATTGGTACTAAGTGATTTCCCACGATGGAAAAATTGATCCGCGAGAGAAAATCTCTCGAGCCACGTATCAAACATGTGGCTGAAACCGTGAAAGGAATAGAGACACAAGCAGTTGACGAAATCGAGGTGCAAACCGAACTCGAAGTGCTCGGTGATATTTGGATTGCCTTGTTTCGACTACTGGTCGGATTATGGGTTTTTCTTCATTATTAGAAAACCATACTAAGTCGTTGGCTGTTCGAATTGAATTGAATTTTATTTTTCATATTGCTAAGTACAGAGGCCTCACACTTGACAACTTGGGTGGCCTATGTGACACTTTTTGCTAACCTCAGCGCGTCATCATTTGCGGGTCCGAGAACGGGCGATTGTTTATGTTATGAATTAAACGACCGTCAGCAATCACACCGTTCAATGACCGGCGCTGGCTCAACATGTGTACGTAGGGTGCATCCACCACATGCCCTATCTTATTAAAATTAAAAATTAATCTATAGTGTAATTTTTAATGGTTGATTCAATTTTATATGAAAATGAAAATGTTGATTTATTTGGTTAAAGTTTTTATTCTTTATACTATGTAACTGACATCCACCACATGTCCTATTTTAAGTATTTCCTTATCCTATCCTTGTGTATGATATCCTCTTTATTTTTAATTTTGATTTTAACATTTTCTCGCATGTCTGCTATGACCTCAAAAGGGCCATTAAATTTGGTTTCTAGTTTTTTACCTGTCTCATTTCTCACTAGTACTAAATCACCTGGTTCTAGTTTTAACTCTTTTGCATTCCTGTCATAAATTTTCTTCCTATCTTCTTTTGTTTTTAATAGATTTTCTCTTGCCTCTCGGTGAGCTACTTGTAGTTTTATTTGCAATCTTTTGCAATAGTCTTCTATATTATAAATGCTTGTTTGTTCTAGCTCTGTTAAATTCGAAGGCATATTCGCTAGTCTCCCATATAGAAGCTGAAAAGGTGTAAATCCAGTTGATGAATGTACTGAATTATTGTACGCAAATTCGTAAAATGGTAGCCATTTCGGCCATTCGAATAATTTCCCCTCGCATTGTATGCGTAGATAATTTCCTAATACTTTGTGTGAATTCTCTAGTGCGCCTATTGATTGATGATGATACGCAGTAGAGTTCAATTTTTCTATTTTCAACATTGCTGCCAGATTTACAAAAAGTTCTGACATAAATTCTGTACCTCTATCTGAGGCTATTACCTTTGGTACTCCGTATTTCAAGATTACGTTCTTGATAAATGCCTTCGCTACTGTTTCAGTATTTTTGTTAGATATTGGTGTGGCAGTTATGAACTTTGAGAGTTCACACTGCGTCGTCAGGATATATTCGTAACCATCTGATTTTAATAGTGGTCCAACTAGATCCATGTAAATTTTTTCGAACGCGACACTTGCTGTAGTAGTCACCTTCATTGGAATTTTCGTACTTTTCGCTTTGTTCAATTGACAAGTCTTGCATTTTGATACAAATTCTGTTACATCTTTATTCATACTACTCCAATAGTACTTAAGTCGTATGTTTTTTAATGTTCGCTTAATTCCACCATGTCCTGCTGTTGGCAAAACATGATAGTCGTTGATAATTAATAGTTTCTGACTACTGTCCACAATTTCTTTAACTTTTTCCCCTATTATAATGATTTTTGGCATGCCTTTTATTTTCAAATTTTTTACATTCTTTACTACATTTTCTGCGCATTTTGTTCTTCTTATTATGAGGTATACCTTCTTGTTAATATTTTCCTTGCAGTATTCCGCTACTTTTTTCATTATTCCCCGTAGGTGAATTAATGTATCCGTATGCGGCACTGTAATTTTTTCTGGGGTTAGTATTATTTCCTTCACTGTTGGATTAATATCCAGTATTATGTAGTCATTTGTGGGTGTTTCAGGCTGATCAGTTCCTGAACCCTTAACTTCAGATTTTTTAATAATTTCGGCGCTCTTGGACCTAGTCGTCACCAGTGTCGCAAGATGCTTTAAATCGGAACTCGACAAACGCGATAACGCGTCCGCTACCGCATTGTCTGCTCCTTTAGTGTAAATTACTTCGAAATCGTACTCCTCCAGAGCCAACCTGAACTTTGTCAATCGACTTGAAGGGTCGTTTAATGAAAACAAGTAAACCAACGGCCTATGGTCGGTAAACACGACAAACTTTCTGCCATACAAGTACGGTCTAAAGTGTCGCACGCCCCAAACCACGGCCAACAGTTCTTTCTCTATTGTGGGATAATTTCGCTCTGCATTGTTAAGAGCCCTGCTGGCGTACGCGACGGGCCTACCGTTCCCATTTGACAACACGGCCCCTATCGCGTATCCAGACGCGTCTGTGTGTAAAGTAAACTTATTATTTTCGTTGAAATTCGGGTAGTCCAGCACAGGTGGATCTACAAATATTTTCTTTAATGTCTCAAAAGCTGTATCGCTTTCTTTATTCCAATTAAATGTTACACCTTTTCTGGTTAAATAATTCAAAGGCGCGCATAAACTTGCAAAATTTTTTATATGCTTTCTATAGTAATTAGCAAAGGCTACGAATCTCTTTACCTCATCGGCATTTTTCGGAATGGGCCAGTTTTTTACTGCCATTATCTTTGAAGGGTCTGGTTTTATTCCCTCGGCGGAAATTAAATGCCCTAAATAAAGCAATTCTGTCTTGAAAAAGTTGCATTTCTGCGGATTCAATTTTAAATTCACCTTACGCAGTTTTTCAAAAACCGCTATCAGATTTCTATTATGTTCGTCCACAGATTTTCCAAAAATGATAATGTCATCTAGATAGACCAGACATTGGGTCATATCCAGTCCCGACATTGCTATAGTCATCAGACGTGAAAAGGATGATGGACTAATTTTTAATCCCATGGGCAGTCTTGTCATTTGATACTGCCCGGATGGTGCTGAAAATGCTGTTATGGGTCTATCTTCTGGTCTTAGTTTGCACTGATAGTATCCCTGTGAGAGATCTAAATGTGAAAAATATTTTGCACCTGCTAATGCATCTATTATATCTTCAATATTTGGCAGAGGGAACTTATCATCCTCAACTACCGTATTGAGCTTTCTATAGTCGATAACCAGCCTCCACTTTTTACTGTCTCCCGAGCTTTTCTTAGGGACCAGCAAAATGGGACTGTTCCATGCTGAAGTAGTTTTTTCAATAATTCTATCCCTTGTCATCCTTGAAATCTGCTTCTCCACCTCTTCTTTTTGAACATGAGGCAATCGGTAAGGCTTGCAATAAATTGGCTGTGTATCATTTTTAACCCTCACCATAGGACTATAAATATTAGTCACAGTAAGGTTATCATTTTCTAAACAAAAAATATCAGCATATTTAGTACATATATGCTTTATATGCGACCTCTCTACCTCAGATAAATGGGACAAATCTAACTCCTTTAATAACTGCTCGACTCTCTGTTTTCGGTCTTTAGCATGGTTTGTATTTATTATCATATAATCATTCGCTGACTTTATTGTTGGCGACAACTCGTTTATTCGTACTGTTTTATTTCTAAAATTAACCAGCCTAATAGGTATTTTCCCATTTATCGGCTGTGCTATTGTATTGGCTATATGGACATGAGGTCCAACCTCTTGGCTCAACACAACGCATGTCTCCACATAGTTGGTTGGAACATATTTTATAATTTCGGTACGAGCGGGAATTGTGAATACAACATCTCGCTCTGGATTTTCTAATTTGAGTTTAGATTTTTCAAAGTCGATTTTTGCATTATATTTTTTCAGAAAATTTGTGCCAATCAATCCCACTACACCTGATGGCAACTCTTCCATAACATGGAATGTCACAGGATACTCAACTGTGTCGTATTCCAAAGCTGTATCGATTCGTCCTAACGTAAATGTAATGCCATTCACTCCACTCACCTCTACTCTATGAGATTCGTCGATGTGCAGGTCTTCAGGAATATAGCTCTTATCGATCAGGCAGCAGGATGCCCCGCTGTCAACGATCAATTCGAGACTTCTACTAAAAATGTTAAATGTTGCTCTAAGAGCTCCTTTTGCATTAAAATTAGCGAAAAAGATCAATCAGATTCGCTTCTTCAACGGATTCTGCAGGTTGTTCCTGTTGGCTCCGTCTAGCCTGTCTAGAGGGTTCTCCCTGAGCCCCTTCAGCAATATTAGCTGAATGAGCATGGTATCCTCCTCTTCGACCATAGTTATTAAAATTTTGACCATTATTATGGTTATTAAAATTTTGGCGCGGTCGGTTATCGTATTGTTGATAACCACCACGTCCTGTATTATAATTTTGGTAATTACCTCTGCCTCGGTAACCACCTCGCATTCCCCGCGAAAATCCAATATTTCCTCTATTAATATTATTTCCGCGATTATAGGGTCGGCCTCGGTTTAGCCTAAAATTGTTGTTCTGACACCAGAGCGCCATCATGTTTTCTGCTCTAGTGTCTGCGTTTGGAGTGGTTTGACACTCCAACGCATCCGAAATCGCTTTATTCAGACTATCCGGATTCCTTGCCTTTATGAAAAACTTTGCAGATGGATCCTTAAGTCCCTCAATGAAAGCCTTTACAGCTATCGGCTCGACTATATTCACTGCAGCTGCCTCATTTGGGAAAGTACCCATTGATACATGAGCTGCAGCCAATTTTGCCGACAACTTTTCCACTTCAGCACCAAAGTCTGATATGGATTTTCCATGTTGTTTTTTGGCGTTCATTTCATTCTCTACTGCTTTTGGTGTCAATTTTATGGCAAATTTTGCCCTTAATCGTTCAAATGCCTGCGCCACGGATGTCGTACCATCAATTGCCCCGTGTGCGGCTCCTATTAGTGTTGTTCTTAAAAATTTTAATAAGTCGGCCTCGGGCACTCCCTCAGCATAGTCTTTTAAGAGTTCTACACTCTCTATATAGCTTATTAATTGTGGTGCAGACCCGTCAAAGGGCTTGACCACTTTCAATGCCAGACTCAGATCAAGTTTTGTCATTTTGTCTGTTTCTGAGTCTTGATAGTCCTCTTCCTCTTGACTATCCTCTGTTTGTTCCTGAATTTCTTCTTGTCGTGTATCGTCTAGCGGTTCTTCCTCTAATAATACGATACACTCTTTTATTTTTTCGCAAAGACTTCTGTAACGGTCCAATAAGGACTTTGTAACTTCTGCTGGGAATTTTCCTTCAGTTAATATTAACTTTAGATCCCTTTTATAAACTCGTAATTCTTGTACTTTTCGCTTCTTGGTTTCAGGAGTGTGTTTGCAAAATTTTCTCAAATTCCCATACAACTTTTCAATTGCATCGCTAATCAAAAAGAATCGATCCATTCATTCTTAGTACCCGAAAGAGGATGAACTCTTGCTCACAACCAATTGTAAGGAAAGAAAAATTGCTTATTGGCATCGATTATAAAATGTTTGGTAAAATTTAAATGTACAGTTTTATGCAACTAGTAGCTGCACAAATCACTAAATAAATCACTAATTTAATACTTGTAAATATGTAATGAAAATAAAAGGAAGTTCACTAATATTATTTATACGATGTATCTTTTACGTAAATATTTCAATTTCGTTAACTTTAGCTTACATGAGGTTTCCCCAATATGCCTTCGACCTATCTTTCTTTCTATTACCCTAGGTGGGGCATTCTAGGTAGGACTTACTAGGTAGGTATCGTTTAGGTAGGTATTGTAAATATGAATGTAGTAGTATTAAAATTGCATGTATGGTTGATATTAAAATGGTATATGATAAAATATAATATGAACAATATGAGATTTACTCACAATATTGAATTACTAATTACAATACAGTACATTATAGAGTAGATGAAAGGGTGAATATATTTGAATATAAATTTTTTTTTTTTTTTTTTCTAAAATTTCATATTTGAATAAAAAAAAATTTTTTTTTTTTTGTAATAAGTTCATGTTATACTTGCAGCGTGCGATTAAATACGTTCATTTTCCTCTAATTCTTCTTCTTCTTCCTCTGTCCGGAAACCCTCGTCGATGTCCTCCTCGTCGGTCCAGTCCTCGACTTGTTCTGGCCACTCGCCGAACCAATCCGGGTTGTTTTGTTCCTCTTCTATACGCAACTGGAGTTCACGGGTTTCTCGCGCCCACGTATTAATTTCGATCTCTGAATTGAGGCTTTCGAGCGCAAAGTCCAAGTCGATTTTTAACGTTTCAATCTTGCTCGAATTACACGCCAGCACACCACATTCGTATAGGGTTACCGCAATGCGTTGTTTAGCCTTCGTTTCGGGTGCACTAAACAGTAGTTCCTGGCTATTACGTATTGTCCACTCATTTACTTCTTTTTTTAGAAATGCGATACACTGACGTGCCAGTTCTTCATTAAACTCACTTGCTTCCATGTCCGTTTATTGTCTAGAAATTTATGTTTCACATGATCTGCCGATTGTCACTTATTTGTTGGAACATTGTTTCTGGGTCATTACACTTTTCGACCGCACAAATGTTAACGGACACTTCGGGAGCAGCAGCAGTGCGATTTATTTTCCACTAACTGCTCTCGGCGTTGCACTTGTTTGTTTATCGGCACACTTGCGCGCGCGGCGTCGTAAGTTAATTTACACTTTATCTTCGTCTAATACCGAACGGCGCAGCAATGTATTTCGCACTAATTTGTCAGCATTGCTATCCACACTAACAGTTTTTTTTTTGTTCATCAGGCCAAATCATAGGCCGCTCAGGTAACTTCTGCTGCTTGTGAAGCCACTAGCACTACTTTAAACTTTTCCCCCTTCGTGGTAATAATAATTTGAACTCTTTCCGACGTTTCCGGGCATCTTTCTTGCGAATTCTCCAACCACTGCGCACAGGTAAAAATCAAGTCACAGTATTCATTTACAAACACACAAATTCCAAAACAGCTCCTGGCAGGATCGCCATGCCTTGTTTCGACTACTGGTCGGATTATGGGTTTTTCTTCATTATTAGAAAACCATACTAAGTCGTTGGCTGTTCGAATTGAATTGAATTTTATTTTTCATATTGCTAAGTACAGAGGCCTCACACTTGACAACTTGGGTGGCCTATGTGACACTTTTTGCTAACCTCAGCGCGTCATCATTTGCGGGTCCGAGAACGGGCGATTGTTTATGTTATGAATTAAACGACCGTCAGCAATCACACCGTTCAATGACCGGCGCTGGCTCAACATGTGTACGTAGGGTGCATCCACCACAGGATTGCGTATAGTACAGTGCACAAAAGGATTCTGGACATATGTGAAGATGAAGAAAAATACATTGACGCTGTGCAAAACCAGTGTACTTTTGAAAAGGCCTACATTGAGCTGAAGAATAGCCTTGCGAAAGTGCTAAAAGCAGTGCAGAATCGCGATCGCAGTCAAGAAGAGCGATCTCCGTCGCAGAGTGAAATTATTAATCAGCTTGCACAGCAGCAAGCCGAACTACTCCGTGCAATGTCGGGTAGAATGGCTGCTGGTACGAGTACATCCGTTGCTGTCGCTGATAATGCCCATGCCCTCACACCGCTGTCCGATCTTAAGCTGCCCCGCATGAACCTCCCCCCTTTCTCCGGGGACTATCTCGAGTGGCAGTCATTCATCGATCTATTCAAGAGCATGGTTGACGGAAACCCATCGCTCAGGGATAGCCAAAAATTGTACTTTCTAAAAACCCATCTTTCCGGAGAAGCTGCTACGCTCATCTCCCATCTGAAAATTGAAGATTCGAATTACGCTCCTGCTCTGGCAAAGCTCAAAGCCCGCTACGATAAGCCACTCGAGATAGCTCACAAGCACATCGAACGCTTTCTCAACCAACAAGCCATGACGGTACCGTCTGCTCAAGCGTTGCGTTCATTGCATGATGTCTCCGACGAAGTTGTTCGTGCGCTTCAAGTCATGCAACGAGAGGATCGTGATACTTGGTTGCTATTCATCCTGGTCCGAAAACTGGACTCAGAAACCAAACAGCTTTGGTATCAAAAGGTTGCCGATATGGAGGAAACTGCCATCACTCTGAAAGTGTTCCTCGCATTCATCGACTCGCGCAGCTTTGCTCTGCAAGCTGCACAGGCCCAGCCTATCAAACAACGAACATCAGCTACCATCAGCAAGCCTTTCGTAAGACCGCAGTATAAGGGAGCAACCGCCCTCGTCGCCACCAATACAGTATCGAACTGCGACGTCTGTGCAAAATCTCCCCATCCACTCTATCAGTGCGGTAAGTTCATCCACATGAGCCCAGAGGAAAGGCTCGCTGCAGCAAGTGCCCACCGACTGTGCCGTAATTGCCTAAAAAGGCATGCGGGTGAATCATGCAAATCGGGTAACTGCCGCAAATGTGGTTCACACCATCACACCCTTCTGCATTTTGCCCTCACCCGTCAAGATCAACAAATTCCCTCCACATCGAATGCTGCTCACTCAGTGGTGGTCCGGCTGCCCAATCTTTGATTTCGACCCTTGATTCCGCTGCTAAGTTTGACGCCTCCAATGTTCTGCTGGCCACCGTGTCAATTAATGTCCTAGACAAATATGGACGCCCTCATGCCTGCCGCGCCGTTCTGGATTGCGCGTCACAAGTGAATTTTATCAGCCAGACTTTCTGTAGGGAACTTGATCTCGACCTACTGGAAGCAGACATGAATCTAGAAGGCATTTCATCTACCCCCGCGCATGCATCATGCAAACAAATGCGCGCAAATCATCGTGGCATCCCGATGCACGGACTTTCGTACAACGGTCCCCTGCATGGTAATCGAGAAAATTACAAATACGCTCCCAGTCAAACCTGCGAACACCGACGGTTGGCCTATCCGGGTTCGATCACCCTGGCCGATGCACTATTTCATCGCCCTGGTAAGATTAGCGTACTTCTTGGCATTGAACTATTTTTCCAGCTACTCGAGTCTGGAAAAAACTCGCTAAGTTCCGACGATAGCCTGCCTACCTTACAAAATACCAAGTTAGGGTGGGTAGTTGCTGGTCGATATCGAGATACTATTCCACACAAGACGACCTCGACGTGCTTATTGTCCACCACTGACGACAGCCTCAACCAACAACTAAAACGCTTTTAGGAATTGGAGGAATATGCAGCCTCTTCACCTCATCTTAGCAACGAAGAAAAACGATGTGAAGAGCATTTCTACAAACACACCGTACGAGACGATGGTGGTAACTTCATTGTACGCTTACCGTACCTACATTCTCCGACTCTACTGGGTGAGTCAAGACTAATAGCCGAAAGACGACTGAGCCACATCGAGCGAAAGCTGCAGCGGAACACTCATCTCAAACTTGAATACCATGCGTTTCTCCGTGAGTACCTCGACTCCGGCCATATGACACTCATCGAGAATCCTCCACACGATGCTATCTATCTACCTTACCATTGTGTGGTAAAGGAATCTAGTTCCACAACAAAATATCGTGTCGTCTATGATGCTGCAGCGAAGACCGCAAGCGGCCTGTCTCTTAACGATATTCTTATGGCAGGTCCGGTGCTACAGGACTCACTACTGGACATTCTTCTACGATTTCGTTTTCCGCAAATTGTGTTCACCGGCGAAATCAAGCAATAATAATTGCTTCGCATGATAAAATTGGCAGACGAAGATCATTTATTCATCGTATGGAGGTGGGACAGCGACCAGCCTATGCAAGCATATCGGCTTAACACCGTCACCTATGGGACGAAGAGTGCATCATATTTGGCAACAAAATGCCTGCAGCAGCTATTGGAATCCCACAGACAGCAGTATCCAACAGCGGCTGAGAAGGCAGAAAAGGGCACCTACGTCGATGACGTGCTGATAGGAGCTGACTCCGAAGAAGAAGCAGTTTTACTACGACAACAAGTGACCAACATTTTCGCCTCAGGTGGCTTCCACCTGCGGAAGTGGGCGTCAAATAGTGCAGCAACAACAAGACTTTCCCGCCGAAGATATCGAAATGCAGCTACCCATCGAACTCAACAATACCCACACCATAAAGGCGCTCGGCATCCACTGGCAGCCGTGCAGCGACATGTTCCAGTTCTTCAATTCAACGAATAAGATCTTTCAGCCCACAAAACGGACCATGCTCTCGCAAATCGCCAGCATCTTCGATCCGCTAGGCTTACTAGCTCCGATCGTCATCAAAGTGAAGACGGTCATGCAGCAATTGTGAGAACTGAAGGTGGACTGAGACGAAACTCCCCCGGGTGAGTTGGTTCAAAGTTGGTTAGTATTTGTGCAAAGCCTTTCCGATTTACACTCGTTACAGGTACCACGTCGTGTGATGGGCATCCAACATGCCTCTCGCATCTATCTGCACGGCTACAGTGATGCTTCCGAACGAGCGATGGGTGCCTGCGTCTATATTCGGGCTATAGACAAGTGCGGCAATACATCATCGCATTTGCTGTGTGTGAAATCCAAAATCGCGCCGATTGGGAATGGACGAACAACGTTACCCCGATTGGAGTTGTGTGCGGCGGTGATTTTGGCTCGACTAATAGCGAACGTGACGAAGGCAAATCCTATACCTTTCCACGAGGTTCAAGCTTTTTCGGATTCAACGGTTGCACTGGCATGGATCCATGGCGGCGCTTCAAGGTGGAAAACATTTGTCGCCAATCGAGTGGCTGAGATCACCACACTCCTACCAGCAATCAGCTGGCATCACGTAGACACACACAATAACCCAGCCGATGTGATCTCACGTGGTGCTCTGCCAGAGCAATTGATCAATAATTTGCTTTGGTGGCAAGGCCCAAGCTGGAGCGAATCATCCTATACCGACGAAGCTACCTCTACACTCGACGTCACCCAGCAGTGACAGGTGGAAAGGGAACAACGATCGACTGCAGTGGCATATTTGGTTGTGTACGAAAACCAATTTCTTGATGATATGCTATCCCGATACTACCCGAATCTCACACTTCTACTACGCATTACAGCGCGAATGCTACAATTTCCCCATCGAGAACAGAAATTAACCAATCGTCTAACACCACAAGAGATCAAGAGCCTCATGCAAGTCTCTGTACGCCACGTACAGAGCCAGCATTACCAGAAGGAAATCAATCAGCTAGAACGCAATGGGGAAGTAAATCTCAGCAGCTCACTTCGCCAGCTAAAACCATATCTGGACGAACACCATCTCCTCAGGGTGGGCGGTAGGCTGCAGCTCTCGGAGCTCAGCTACGGTACGAAACATCCGATCTTGCTGCCGCGCAGCTCACCTCTCACCGCACTCATTCTCCATCACGAGCACCACGAGCAGCTTCACTGTGGACCGCAATCATTGCTGACTGCTGTACGACGACGTTTTTGGATTGTTGGAGGAACGAGTGCGGCCCGAAAGACTTGTCGAGCCTGCGTCGAATGTGTGCGTGCGAAGCCAGCACCCTTGCATCAACTAATGGGGCAGATACCTAGCGATCGCCTGACACCGAATTCCCCCTTCTACATCACCGGCATCGATTATGCCGGGCCAATCAATATCATAAGTCGCCGCTCACGGGGCGCTACATCTAGCAAAGGTTACATCGCACTGTTCGTGTGCTTTTGCACCCGCGCCGTGCATCTTGAAGCAGATTCGGATCTCAGCACATCCGCATTCATCGATGATTTCACGCGCTTTAGCAGCCGATATGGATTGCCAAGCAGACTTTACTCGGACAACGCTACCAACCTTCGGGGAGCTGCCCGAAAATTCCGTGAGCTGTACTAACACATCAACGAAGCCGAGCAAGACGATACGGTGGTAGACTTCTTCTCCAACAAAGGAATTGAGTGGAAGTTTATTCCCGCACGATCGCCGCACCACGGTGGCCTCTGGGAGGCAGAAATAAGAGTGACGAAGGGGTTTCTGAGCAAAATCGGTGGCGATGCTCGATTCACTTTCGAAGAGTTGAGTACCGTCCTCGCTCAAGTGTCGGCCTGTATGAACTCCCGGCCGATCTCTCCACTCTCCAATGACCCGAGCGATCCTCAACCTCTCACAACGGCTCATTTTCTCATCGGTCGCCCGCTATGTGCCGTGCCTGAGATCAATCAGTTGGAACGCAACATCGGATCCCTAACCAGATGGGAACACGTACAACGCGTCGTGCAACAGTTTAGTGTTCGGTGGCAGAACGAATATGTTCTTTCTCTTCAACGTATGGCAAAGTGGCAAAAGGCAGCACCAAATATTTCGATTGGTGATTTTGTGCTGCTGGTGGACGACAACGAGAAGCCCAAGCAGTGGCCCATGGGCCGCATCATTGATACTTTTCCTGGATCCGATGGCCACGTCAGGGTGGTGGCTATCAAGACCGCAAGCGGTACTACGCGACGAGACGTTAGGCAAATCCGGCGAATCCCCTTGGAAGACGATGAATACGTACCAGGACGAAATGAAGCGGAAATTCCAAGATGTAATTATGTCGTGGCGGAATCTAAGGAATGTCCGTCCACGCTGCAGTAAATATAATTTGATTTCTCTTCGTGCTTTGATAGACCATTGTATCTCATTTCTAATATTCAAATTGTATACCTTTTGTTTAAGATTTACTACCTTTGCTTCACACAGTCGAATACCTATATAAGAGCCAGTTGGCAACAAATAAAAATCAGTTAAATTTGTTACTTTGAACGTGCCTCGCGTTTCTCCTATCATCCGACCCGAAATTCCACCGTTCTACCGTCGCTTTTTGGACCGCGTAAAATCAGTATTTGTAGAGCTCTACCAAACACAAAACGAACGTGTATACACTGTAGAGTTTTTTTGTAGTAGGGAACTCTCCCATATAGTTGCTGTAGGGCTCTACCAGTGAGCTCTACAGGGTGTATACACCACTCTACCTATCTTTACGTGAGATTTTTCTCTAGCTCTACCTGAAATACCCTATAGTGGACACTTGGATTCGCTGATAGTTGTGCTTCCAAGGTTTGCTGATATTTCTCTTTTTAATAGTATTCCACTGATCCAGTGGATGATGGATATATCAAAACCACGTTTCGCCATAGCCATAATCATTGAATCGTGGGATGAATTATCAAATGCGCCTTCTACGTCGAGAAAGGCAACTAGTGCAATTTCTTTTGCTTCAATAGACTTTTCTAGTTTCCTTACAACCATATGTAGGGCTGTTGTTGAAGATTTGCCTTCTTGATAAGCAAATTGATGTTTACTTAAAGGATTTTTGGCTAAATATGATGATTTGATATACTCATCCAGTATTTTTCCATGGTTTTTAACAGGACGGACGACAAAGCTTATAGGCCTAAAGAATTTCGATGAAGTTTTGTCCTTTTTATTAAACAAAACTTCAAAAATGTCACTCTAAGTTTCAAATGCGTCAAAACCAACAGATTACTATTCACGAAACTCAAAGATTCCTCACCGCATCTTGCAATGAGAAACGTAATTTACCGTATTCCATGCGCTGATTGTGATAGTGCTTATATTGCTATGACTACACAGCAGCTTAAAAATCGGCGCCGGCCACCGCTCTCTCATCAAACGCTATGAAGAGTATAAAACCTCAGACACTGAGCGCACGGACAGAGACGAGGAATTCAAAAAGACTGCGTTAATGAAACATGCGATCGAGGAACAACACAAGTTTGATTTATCCAGCACAAAAATATGAAGCTCCGACGACAGAATTCAATCGCTACAAGTGCTTGAAATGTGCCACATTGCTTGTGACAGAACCGAAATCAACTACAGAACAGACACAAGCAACCTGAGCATAGCTTATTCTGGTATGTTGCGGTCTCTCACACAATGATACACACTCTCAAAATCAGGTTGACCCAGATAACACAAAATCGTAATAGAAAGTTCACATTAAATCGTTTTCAAGTCAATTTCACATTGGAATTGTATAATGATTAGAGTATGTCAAATCGAAGTGAACAATAAATTGTTTTGCAGTCGTGCGTGTCTTCATATACAATTCATGAGTGTGAATTATAAAGCAGTATAGACGATTGCAATAGTTGATTATATCTTAATCATATATTCAGGAGTATTTAGTTGCGTGTTATAAAAACTACGCAAAATAGAATTACAAATAATTGTCAAAATTTTCGCACGTATATCGCCTCCACTTTGGTACATATATGTTCTTATATGGCGTGAAATATAACTTTTTCGTTCAGATATGATTTAGTATATCTCAGTTGCAATCGAGATATACAAACCAAATGGCTTACTGGGGAAATAGTACTCTCCATTTTGACGCTCCCTGAAAGTAATAACCGTACTGTGTTGTGTAAAGGAATAACTGTATAAGTTATTGCTCGCCGGTATTCAAACTTGAATTTTCAAAGTTAGACTAACCTAGTAGTTTATAATAAATTGTACTGTTTCTTTATAGTGTAGTTCGACTAATAGAAGAAAAAATCCACCCAAACAAACTTGACAAGAATTAATTTAATATTTTGTAAGTTTTGTGTGTAAAAAATTGTTTTTGTAACTCAGATCGAAGTGAACCGTGAGCGAGAACGGACGCGAAAGAATTTGACGTCCCAAATTTTTAACTTTTATTTGAAATTTTTAACTTTTAACGGAATAGTGTTTATTATATATAAATCATGTAAAATCAACCCCTCGGAAACAAGGTGTATTTTTTTCTTGTTCCTGAAAGGAGTAGTACTAATTTTGTAACGTTAAGAAGTTAACTTGTTAACTTATTAATGTGCTAATTAAGTGTGTCCGGCATTCAAGACCAGTGCCGAACAAAATGCAGAATGAAGAATTAACTGGATGACAACATGAGAAATATGAAGACATCGTCGCTGGTAAATCTATTGATGGTGAAGGATGCAGCGCAGCTACCGTCTCCTTCAATCGACAATGGAATTCAATAGGCAAGAAAGCCTCATCGGCAAACAGTAAAGTTGCAACTGCAGGGAATAATTTGAAGCAGCAACTACATATTTTATTCCATTAATGAGTTCAAAAATTTGTTGCCTGGTTTATCACTTACGAAAACGGAAGAAAACATCGGTGAGATCGTTCTGTAATTTAATTTTTCATTTTATCTTTGTTCTTCCGCATACACTAACTTCAAGTTCTGAACACCATTTATGTTAGATTAATTTTTATATATTTTTATAGTTTTTAATTGTCTATTTGTGGTAGACGGAGTTTTATATGTTTTCAGAGAGCGAAAAAAGGCGCTATAACCTAGGTTTTTACCAAGGGCAAGTAATCGCCTTGCCCTTTTGTAGTAGTACAGGAAAAATTCCATTCCTACCTGGTGATTTGAAGGGTTCAAAGGTGTCAATCACCCATTCAACCTTGCTTCTAGTTAAAATTTTTTTGTTCAAAGTACAGGCATCATCCCTGTTTCTATCTATCCCAGTCATTTGATTCACTATTTCAGGAATATCTGTCCTGGTTTCAAGAGCTACAGTTCTTGATGCTGCTGTACCTTGGTCTTCACAAGAGGTAATGATGGAACTTGGAAAGTGGGTGCTCATCATTAACTCTAACGTTTCATTTGTAGAGCTGGTAAAAGAGCCATACTCTTTTTTTAAAGTACCTAGCCCATTTGAGTGATCTTTAGCAAGAATTTTCAGCAATCTGGCAGTCGATGGAGTATTTTCTATGTTTTTACTCGTATGCCTCCAGTGAATTCTCTTTGATCTCCGAATTTCCCTATTATAGGCAGTCAGGGCTTGTTTATATGCCTCCCACTGTTGTGTCTGTTTGGCCCGGTTGAATAACTTCCGGGTCTTTCTCCGAGATTTCTCTAAAGTTATGTTCCACTAAGGCACATCTCTGTTCGTAGAGCGTTCCTTTGCAGAACAGCTTTCGAGGTAGGCTTGTTGAAATGTTGTTGTTTTAAATTATACTGTTCCCAGTTTGTTTTCCTGGGATCTCTTATGATTTCAGTATGTTGTTGATTAGTCTTAAAATCGAATATTATTTGCTTGTTATCGGATTCTTCGTCCGATACATGCCAGTTATTTATTTTATCAGTCATCGCCGGACTGCACAAAGTTAGATCAAGTACCTCTTGTCTTATTGCATTTACAAATGTTGGCTTGTCCCCTTTGTTACATATATCTATTTCATGCGATGATATGAAATCTAAAAGATACTCACCCCTTTTGTTTGTATCTGTGCTGGCCCACGCGGTATGGTGGGCGTTTGCATCACGTCCAATTATGAATGCTTTGTTATGTTCTTGCAGTAGGAAACCAGACTTGAAACCTCTGGAGGTGGTACTCCTCCCATTTCTCCTTGGAAGTATGCTGACGCAATGCATACTTCAGTCCTGCCGTGGGTCGTTGGAACCTCCATCATGATTGCTGCTATCTTTTGAAATTAGTTCTGAAATTGGAAAAATATTTGCTTTCTCATTTACCAAAATGGCAGCTCTTGGCGTGAGCTGGCCTTCAGCGTAAATTAACTTACATGACTTTGTAGGCATTCCCTGTATCCTACTTTTATTCGTCCATGGCTCCTGGATCAATGCTACATCCAGTTTGCCTTCCGTGAATCTTTTACAAAGTACAGCGGTTGCTTCCTTTGCATGGTGTAGATTCACTTGAACAAAATTAATAGTTTTGTTGCTAATTTGCTTTGGCAACCAGCGTTTGTGTGGTAGTCCTTGCTGCCCAACTTTGGATTCGCGGTTTCCAGTATTTGGATTAGCCTTGAGATTTATTTTTCTGTATCTGAACGCTGATCCGTAATCTTTCATTCCAACATTTGTGGTACAATCAGACTGCTCTGGGTTTTGCCTTGCACCTCTGACACCACTTGGTCCTGGGATTTGACTGATCATTTCAACATCGCCAGTTTCCTCATGGGTCTTGTCGGAGCAAGGGTTAGGTTGATTGTTATGTTCACTTCGTTTTACTGTTTCTATGTGAACCTTTCTCTGGAATTTCTTTCTAATTTGGGCATTGCCAAATTTGAAATCGAGCACAAACGCACAGCTTCTGATAGAGTTCATTGAGACTCCATCTACAGTGAAAATGAGTTCAACATGTTGATTCACTATATTGCGTTGGAGTATTCTCCACGCATCAACCATTAACCCATCATTTTGGCTTTCGAGCAGTGCTAGTATTCTATCGTTACTGCCACCTGCACTCCAGGAGAAGTACCCGATTCGTATTTCTGGCCGGGGAATGTCTTTTTCGTCCACTACTGTGAGTTCCGCTCCTACCCAAGGTTTCAGAGAGGGGACGATATTCTTCAGCCAGGATGCGGTTTACTGGTTTTTGCACACGATGACTAAGTAGCCCGATTTGAACGCACAGTGTCCAAATTTGGGTTTCAACTTGTCTTTCCTTTGCTCTTCCACTTTAATTAAAATTTCGTTTTGCACCATAGTTAGATGTTGTGTGGTGAGCTCTACGTTTGGATAGCCACTGGGAAGGACAACCAGCTTCACCCCACTTACGACTTCTTACGACTACGTAAGGTGCATATTACCTTCAGTTCCTCTGTTGTCCTGAGTGTCTTATTGCTTCAATTCGTTGTTGCACAGAACTGGTTGCTAAACGATTGTTAGCGACCCAGTTCTGACGAGGTATTTTAAGTGAGCGTCGATTGCCACTTGTGTTTGACCCATTTGGATCCGAATTTCTGCGACGTTTGTTTATGTCTGACAGTTGTTGTGGGATTTGAGCCAGTCGGAATGCGTCCTGGCGGCTATACCCACTGTCAATAAGCCGCTTTAACCGTTTTTGGCCTGCTCCACTCATTTTTTTCACTTGGCTTCACCGGATTTTTTTGAAGGTGTTTCGTTGCTGACGACAATGGTGTTGACATTAAGGTAACATTGATGCCGTCTTCGTACTCATCGTCATTATCGTATTCCTCACCCCTACCGTCACCAGCCTTTTCTGGAGTATTAAGTATTGAAGATGAGCAAGAAGGTACATCTTCGACCGATCTACATTTCAGTTGTAGATCCTCGTCCTCTCTCTCTTTATTGATACTCATCTTTGATCCGCCCATACTTTCGGGAAATTTGTATTGTAGTTGAAGTTAGCTAAAGATCATGCAAAATAAAATTATATATACACCTATGTAAGTAAAATACAAATACAAAATAATAATAACAACAATAGAAATAATAAGAATAATAAGCCATTAGTTACAAATAACATTAAAGCCAAAGAACGTTCATCGCAAATATGACGTGCCATTCGAATGTCCCTCTCTTTTGACATGAATGGCAACAGGTACGTAAGTTAGTGGCGTCGCTTCATTGTCTTTTGCTCCTACAAGGTTTTACTAGTTTACTTTCACAGCTCATCGCTTGTTACACAGCAGAAAATATGGCACATACGCAAAAATTTCTGTTTTGTTTGTATACTAGCTGACCCGACAAACTCCGTATTGCCACAAATTAACCTGTGTTGTACATAAATCATGAATCTTGGATGATCTTTGTCACAATCTCGAGTTTTGCAAGTTTCTGAGGAGTTCAACCTTAGATGATTCATTTTGGCAGTTACGTAACTATGAAAGCATCCCAGGTAACCAATAAGCATCACCAATACTATTCAAATATAGGCCAATAAGCATTTAAGTCGCCTTAAATGCTACTTAAATGCTATTTTGGCAAAATATACAGCTACTTTACTGATAATCTTCTTATAGTGCTGACAATGTTAATTTACAGCTAATTACCGACACGAAGAATTTGAATACAATTTTGGATGCCAATTTACAACACCTATGCAGTCAAAAAGCTAACATACAATAACGTGCAGTATAAAATGCCAGATACGCTGATTTGCTGCTTACGTTAAGGCTTATTAGTTACCTGGAATGGGTAGTTTAATATACAAATTTGCAATTTTTCCTAGTAAAGTAGAAAACAACTCCCCTGTCCCCTCAGTGCATAGCCAGAAAGCGGATAGTAATATTCGCCATGATTGTACAACATTACGCCGAATATCATTTTGCGAAAAACCTTAAGCGGAATGTACCATTTCACGGAAAACTTTCTTGTGGAAAGTACCATTTCGCGATCCTTTCCTTACTCGCTGTCGCTCGTTCCAGGAAACCCAGGTAGACCTGGGTAAATAAACCTAGACAGTAGTGATTTCTGCGGGGAGTTGCCTCCCCATAGTGGGCGGCGCTTCCGACGGCGAGTCGCCGGCAACACTTGCGGCCGTCTCGTCCTGAATGATCTAGTGTTACTACACTGTATAGATAGTTTTTGTGGTCTTGTTATTGATTAATGTTTTATGGAAGATTCTCGAATTTCTCGAGTTCGATTGGTTTTTGAGTTTCGCAAAAATTTCTGTTTTATTTGTATGAGAGTCCATATCCCCCTACCACAGGGGTGAGAGGTCTCTAACTATCATAAAATAAATTCAAGACTCAAAAATCTCCTACATGCTAAATTTGGTACCATTGGCTTGATTAGCACTCAAATTATAAGGAAATTTGTATTTCATTTGTATGGGAGCCCCCTCTTAAAAGGGGAAGGGGTCGTAATACACCACAGAAAAAAATTCTGCCATCTAAAACTCCCACATGCCAAATTTGGTTCCATTGACTAGATTAGTACTCAAATTTAAAGGAAATTTGTATTTCATTTGTATGGGAGTCCCCCCCCCCTCTTAAAGTGGGGAGGGGTCCCAATTCACCATAGAAAATTTTGTTGCCCTCGAAAACCTTCACATGCCAAATTTGGTTCCATTTGCTTGATTAGTTCTCGAGTTATGAAGAAATTAGTATGGAAGCCCCCCCCCCTCTTAAAGGGGAGAAGCTACATGCCAAATCCCTACATGCCAAATTAGGTTCTATTTGCTTAATTAGTTCTCGATTTATGAGGAAATCTGTGTTTCTTTTGTGTGGGAGCCCCCTTCCTAGAAGGGGAAGGGGTCTCAGTGCACCATAGAAAACAATCCTGTCTTCTAGAACTCCACCATGCCAAATTTGGTTCAATTTGCTTGATTAGTTCTCGACTTTTGAGGAAATTTGTGTTTGATTTGTATGGGAGCACCCCCTTTTACGCTCTCGATGAAATTGCTCTCTCACCCTGTCCATAAAATTGCTGGACATTTTATCTATCCGACGACATATAAATTGTTCAGTTTCGTTCAGTAGTTTAGTAGTTATTACCATTTGAAATCCTTCATTCAAACGTTACACTTCTATTTTCGTTTTCTCAAAGTGCTACCCAGTCTCAGTCCTACGTCAAAAATGGAGGAGCTCGAGACGTTACAAGAGGAAATTGCGGAATTGAACGAGGTTGGTGAGTTAGAAGAGGAAAACAACAGAGTCTACGCAAGGTTCGAAAACGAATACTACGAGTTAAGGGCGACTCTACTGGAAAAGATAACATCGAATGTTCCGCATGCTGTAAACTTGGATAACACTGTCCCACGAAATAGCAACTTTCACAGTGGGGTCCGACTACCACAATTTTCTTTGCCTGACTTCAACGGCGACTATAAGGGCTGGCTTTTTTTTAATTCAACATATGAATCTCTGATACACGAGTCAGCTGACCTTAATTACATTTAAAGGTTCCAGTATCTAAAGTCCGCCCAAAAGGGCGAGGCAGCCAAACTTATTGAATCATTGACGACATCATTCTCTGATTCATCCTGGGGTTTCGCTCAGTAACTCAGCTGAGAATATCACTGAGTATATTTGGTGAAAAGATACAGAATACAATCCACTTACGCTGGTAGATCAATCCTTCATACTTCACGATTGATCTACCAGCTTCACACCGAGCTAAAAACTCAAGGATTTGTTTCGACCTTTTAGGAAAAAAAGGCGGACATATTGATAAGTATGAATGAGAAACAGCATTCAAGGGATATGTAAATAAATGCTGTTTCTCATGTTGTAAAAAGGTATACATATATTCTTACAATAATTATCCAAAATTATCTCATGGTATTTCTGTGAAATCACTTATAACAGGAAGTAACAGGTACTCTTTTTATTTTCTTAATTGATTTTGTTTTCGTATTTTTTAGTTGTATAGAATTATTAGTCATTAGCCATCTTCTATAATTTACATACGCCGGCCTCTCGAAAAATCTGACAGCATCTGAGTTACCTTGCAGTCTCAGCACATTTCAATGAGAAATATATAGGTACGGGGAACATAAATATTTACAGCTGTAAGTAAATTAGATGATAGTGCTACAGCCAGCTGCTTGTTGAACTTTAGAAAAAATAGGTTTGAAGTCAATACTTAGGTTATAGGTTTTCCGGATACTTTCATCATTACAAAAGTATAATGTTCCGCAGCCGTTTTCACACCATTATATGTTGTACTGTATGACGTTCACAGGTTGTGTCATTTTTCATTTTTGCTTTATTGTGGCACAACTCACAAATAGTTCAAAAATCGCAGTATAAATCGACTATCAACAGCGCTGCCAGATTTTTTTTCTTTCTTATATGCTATATTAAAAAAAATATAATTGATAATAATTATAATAATAATAATAAGACGAAACTAAGATAATTGCAGAGATATAGCATAGCTGCAGCTACCTTTTTTTCATAATATCACTGCCGGACAGTGGGAGATAGAAAGGTTATACACACACACATACTGTGGCTGTGCTATTGCAAGTTAACAAACAGAACGGAGATAAACATCTGGCCAGAGCACTACTCGATAACGGATGACAAGTGAACATCATTGGTGAAAGGCTGTGCCAGATTCTGAAACTAAAGCGGCAGGTAGTTAACATACCAATTTACGGAATTGGGAAATCTGGAAATATGGCCAAATATGCGGTTAGTAGTACTGTTAGCTCAAGAGTGACCAAATTCTCGGTTGAAATCGAATTTCTAGTGCAACAGTAGGTAGCTTCTCAGTTTCCATCAGTATCTATCACATCACATCACATTGGAAAATTCCGGAAAATCTTCAATTGGCGGATCCTGAATTCAACGAATGCAACAAAATCGATTTGATTATAGGAGCAGAGCATTTTTACCTATTCTTATATGAACGCGAAAAGGCTCGTTTATCGCTGGGACGTGAACTTCCAGTATTGGTAGACAGTATTTGGCTGGATAGTTTCGGGAAAGTGCTCGGATCGTGTTGTTTCATTTGCTAATTGCTGCACAGCTACATCTTCTAACAGTTTAGTAGAAGCATTTGAAAGGTTTTGGCAAGCGGAAAGCATCGATGAACAACCACCTTGGTTCAAAAGGGAGCAAAACTACAACAATCATTACATTAAAACATCGGAACGGAAATATTTAGTTTTGGAAAATAAATTATTACAGAATGCAACGCAGAATACTTTCGGAGACATTACAGAATTATGCAGACAAATTCGGTTACTTTTATTCGGTTTATTTGGTGATTTACCTAAAGCTGGACTTCGTTCAGCGATTTGGTGTATATCCGCAACAGCGATTTCTCACACATTAGTTAAATTGTCTGATGACATACAAAGCCTACCTGCTCTCATGCCAGCACGTTTTTTGATGGAAGCACCCATGAAACCATTGCCTGACCGTGACCTTCTTAGTACTACAAAATATCGCTTGACCTACTACAACCGAGGACACCAAGTTTTCTAACATTATTGGCAGTGGATATCTATCGGCAACAGATAGTTATCGGAATTCAAGGCGACTAGCAAAAACATTCAGCACAACTTAATTCGAAGTGCTGTTATCACTGTTTTGCGGAAAGACAGCAAGCCACCGTTGTCGCCTTTGTGTGGAGTCAGCGATCATCATCTCGGATACTACAAGCTCACAGAATCTCACCCAGCACAGAAAGGCCAGAAGAGATAAACGTGATTAAGATTTAACTTTAAATGTTTGAAGCTAGTTCAAGGGGGGGGGGGGGGGGAACGTTAGACTTAGTTATCAACCAAATCCATGCTAGACGACTACGAGCTATAAATTATGTCGATCGTGCTTATTCGATCATCACTAGCTGATGAATACTCTCACAAAACACAAGAGAGCAGATCAGCAGTATCTAAAATGATAAGATGAGGTTACAATAAAGTAGAAGTTTCTGGATAGCCAATACATACGATAACACGTCCCCTTTTATACACTCGTTCGGTAAATATACTCGGAAAGGAAAAAATGTCGGCTTTTAAATACAATCTACGTGGAAATTATATTAATTGGTGATACATTCCTGTGGCAAATTTCGGGTTAAGATCGGTTTAATCAGTATTGATATTCATCTACACGCGGTACTACGAGTGCACGCTACAGGGGAGGGGTCTACCTTTGGAATTTCAGTGAACGGTAGTTCATTGTGGCATGCTAGTTTTGGCTATCCTTGGTGATTAATGAAGCTGTTAGTATCGGCTTAATCCCGGCCTACGAATCAAACCAACAAACGTAATACTACCCGCTTTTGTTCGATTCGGTTCGCTGATTCGAAAGCTCTTTTCGGCTCGCAAACGTCCTCCACTGTTGATCCTACATAAACGAGCCCCAGCTAATGCCACGCTCGTTTAGTGGCGTAACTGCAGAATAGGGATTAGTTATTGTTCTTTGTTGCTGCTCAATTTCGGAAGCACACTAAGGATTTTGACATGTATAAAATCAACACTTAGCATAACCTTAGTTTTTATTCACTGGAAGAGTAATTTAGAAGACTATTTTGCAATAAAAATAGGTTACACGTACTTATAACACTAATGAAACGAAAAACCTCACTACAAGAATTAGGTCGGTTCAACAACTTGAGTCGGCCTCAAAGGTCTTATATCAAACGATAGTCTCTGCTTATAACAGTAGTTGTCCACTTAAAAGGGTTACTTCAACTAGGAATGTTCCCTGGTGGAACAGAAGGCTCGAACGGCTTCGCAAAATGGCACGAAAACTGTTCAATAGAGCAAAGATTACTTCGGACTGGACTCAATATAGGAGAGCTCTAACCGAATATAGCAAAGAACTAAGACGATCAAAAAGGAAATCTTGGGTACACAATTGTGAAAGCATTGAAAGTACTCCAATTGTGGCAAGACTTAACAAGACTCTTGCTAAGGTTCATTCGAACGGACTCGGTACTCTCAAGAAAGATGACGGTTCGTTCACAAAATCTCCGACTGAATTACTAGACTTGATGATGGGGACTCACTTTCCGGGATCTTCCTCAGTTCATGCTGCTGCCAGCTCGGACTCTGATTGTGACATAGGATGTTCTCAAAGAAACTCTTCGGGATCTGAGAGAACAAAAGAGATTGCAACCAGAGTCGCAGGGATGGCTTTCACTAGGGCTAGGATGGAAAACGCAGTGAGATCCTTTCAACCTTTTAAATCGGCAGGTGCAGATGGGATTTTCCCAGCGCAGATTCAAAATGGAGAATCAGCGCTAATTCCATCTCTAATCGAGATTTTTAAGGCAAGTCTGATACTAAATCATATTCCGTCTACATGGAGATTGGTAAAAGTTGTATTTATACCAAAACCAGGAAAACGTGACAAATCACATCCAAAAGCCTTCAGACCAATTAGTTTATCATCAGTATTGAAAATTATGGAGAAGGTATTATATGAATACATTAAGTCTGAATACATGATCAGATATCCATTATCGAAACACCAGTTTGCTTACCAAGCTGGGAAATCTACAATCACAGCACTACACACGCTCGTGACAAAAATTGAAAAGTCTCTTTCAACGAAAGAAACAGCATTAGGCGCGTTTCTCGACATCGAAGGGGCGTTTGATAATGCTTCTCATTTATCAATGGTAAATGCGATGAAGAAAAGACAGTTTGATAACTGTATAGTCGAATGGATCCACAGTATGCTCACACATAGGCAAATCACCTCGGAGCTAGGAGGGCTCTCAACAACGGTGACTGCAACCAAAGGTTGCCCACAAGGAGGGGTTCTTTCACCCCTTCTTTGGTTATTAGTAGTTGATGATCTTCTGAGAAGCTTAGAGGCAAAAGGCTTCGAAGTTGTGGGTTTTGCTGATGATTTAGTCATCATGATTCGTGGAAAATTCGACGACGTGATATCGGATAGAATGCAAAGGGCCTTAAACCTTACACTATCTTGGTGTAGTAAAGAAGGCCTGGGCATTAATCCTTCAAAAACAAGAATTGTTCCTTTCACTAGGAAGAGAAAACTGAAGTTACAGTCTCCCCAAGTAACATTTTTGTTGTATAATAGCTTATTAAACTGTTGAACAGCTGATTCACGTGGAACAAGTGCTTGATAAGCTATTGTACAACAAAAATGTTACTTGGGTCTGCACCTTGGGGAAGAAGAAATTAAATGTAGCGTCTCAGTTAAATATCTAGGAGTAATCCTAGACACTAAATTATCTTGGAACGCACACTTAGATTCAATAATCAGCAAGACAAACACTGCCCTATGGGTATGTTCAAAAATGGTGGGAAAACCATGGGGCTTCAAACCAAAAATGGTGTTGTGGGTCTACACCGCCATTGTGAGACCTAGGATAGCTTATGCTTCGTTGGTATGGTGGCCAAAAACTTCAGAAGCCACGGCTATTAAAAAGTTGAACAAACTTCAACGATTAGCATGCATGGCCATAACCGGAGCAATGATAAAGCACACCTTCGAAGACTCTAGAAGCTATTCTCCACCTGCTACCTCTGAATCAACACGTTCAGTTAGAGGCTAAGAAAAGCGCCCTAACACTTAAACGATGGAAAATGGGTATGAAATGGGGAAGGCAAATGAGGAGCGCCCAATATAGCTCTAGCCATCCCAAGCCCCTACCTAGCGCCTCCACGTGGTCATACCTGGTAATGCTCTATTGAGTAGCCAAGCTAGGAGGTGCGTTGCTGGGTGATTCCCGGCTGCCTGGTCTCAAAACCGCGGTTTTGGGCAGACGGCGGAGCCACACGGCCTAGCTAACAGGTAAGCCTAATAAGTTGTTTTAATTATTTTTTTCGTTTTAGCTTATGAAACTATATAGTAAAAACCTTGGCCAAAACAAGTTTTGAAACTGCACATGGATACCAGAATGAAAAATTAATTTAACTATTAGAAGCATTTATGGAACCTCAAGACGCTACTCTATTCCATACGGAGGACTGCTGGTGAGATTGTTCTATTTTTACCATATATACCACATTTCATCTTAATATCATATTATTAACAGTATTATTATTGATATCATAAATGTGGAAGGCTGGATGACGGAGTGGATTGCCAACCTGAATCCTTAAGGTCTGAAGCAAATATGGCACTTCTCAATTAAAAACAAACAAATCATCACGTGGGTTAAAGTTGGTACAGCGAAATTGATTATTACATGGAAGGATCCTAATGCTGGAAGGCGACTCTTATAACCCCGGAATGCGCACAAGTGCCTCTGCTTGTGGGTCCGCCCAATCCCTTTTGGCCCTTCTGTAACAACATTAGTGTGAAATTCATTTGATAATCAAATTTGGATCTACTGTAATTCTACCCACATACATTGGCAAGTCCTTGAAATGATGGTGGCTTTCCCCTACTACTACTACTACTACTACTACTACTACTACTACTACTACTACTACTACTACTACTACTACTACTACTACTACTACTACTACTACTACTACTACTACTACTACTACTACTACTACTACTACTACTACTACTACTACTACTACTACTACTACTACTACTACTACTACTACTACTACTACTACTACTACTACTACTACTACTACTACTACTACTACTACTACTACTACTACTACTACTACTACTACTACTACTACTACTACTACTACTACTACTACTACTACTACTACTACTACTACTACTACTACTACTACTACTACTACTACTACTACTACTACTACTACTACTACTACTACTACTACTACTACTACTACTACTACTACTACTACTACTACTACTACTACTACTACTACTACTACTACTACTACTACTACTACTACTACTACTACTACTACTACTACTACTACTACTACTACTACTACTACTACTACTACTACTACTACTACTACTACTACTACTACTACTACTACTACTACTACTACTACTACTACTACTACTACTACTACTACTACTACTACTACTACTACTACTACTACTACTACTACTACTACTACTACTACTACTACTACTACTACTACTACTACTACTACTACTACTACTACTACTACTACTACTACTACTACTACTACTACTACTACTACTACTACTACTACTACTACTACTACTACTACTACTACTACTACTACTACTACTACTACTACTACTACTACTACTACTACTACTACTACTACTACTACTACTACTACTACTACTACTACTACTACTACTACTACTACTACTACTACTACTACTACTACTACTACTACTACTACTACTACTACTACTAACACTTAAACGATGGAAAACAATGCTCGACGGGGATAAAATCGGACACTTGAGTATCCTGGAACTTCTACCTGTTGGCCCAGTTGCGGAAATGAACAGTGATTGGATGGAAGCTAGAACCAACTACGACATCCCATACACGGTGAACGAACCATCACGTTCGGTCTGGGACGAGGGGGGACCTAGCGTCCGCAGTGGTTCAATCAAGTTCTATACCGACGGATCAAAGGTGGGAGTCAAAACGGGTGCTGGAGTATACGGCCCCAGAACTAAAATATTTATAGCAATGGGAGATTGGCCAACAGTTTTCCAGACTGAGATAGCTGCTATAATAGAATGTGCAAACGTCTGTCTCAAAAGGAAATACAGACATGCCAATATCTGCATTTTCTCTGACAGTCAAGCGGCATTAAAAGCGCTTAAAGCTTTTAAGTGTTTCTCAAAACTTGTCTGGGATTGCAATTGTGTCTTACGGCAGCTGAGCCAGGTAAACTCGGTAAACCTGTACTGGGTCCCTGGTCATTGCGGAATAGATGGAAATGAAGTCGCAGACGAACTAGCCAGATGTGGTTCTAACCATTGGCGTAACTAGGGGGGGTTAGGGGGGGCTAAGCCCCCCCTAGGAGACATTTAGCCCCCCTAGAAAAAGAGTGGGTTGAAACAATGGGAGAGCCGAATGATTATGACCAATTGGAGTCGCTCAAACAATCAAAGAAATTTATAATGCCTAGTATTAAGGTTACTCAGAAGCTGCTGAGTCTCAATAAGAGAGATCTCAGCACGTTTACCGGTCTGGCGACAGGACATTGCCCGAGAAAATATCATCTTCGGAATCTCGGTTTCGTGCAAGATGATATTTGTCGCCTGTGCAATACCGAGAGCGAAACCTCGGAACACTTACTCTGCAATTGTGGAGCACTAACAGGACGCAGACTGCAGTATATCAAAAAGGCCCTACTAGAGCCTAGGGAGATCTGGTTTGCGTCGCCGATCAGGACTATAAGGTTTATAAACCAAGTCATCCCTGATTGGCACCTGTCTCGCTCCAACTACCAGCCTACCACTTCTTCAATAAGTGATAGGTAAGCCTGAAGCGTACAGCAAAAGAAACAATGGGGCATACCACAATAGTTCAAAATAATGGACGCAGTGGTGAGAGTACCCAACAGAAGAGAAGAACACTAATGAACCATTTTAGAAACCAAATAAGAAATCGATAAAAATCATTGCCGCCATCCGGGGTGAGATTGTGCCACGGGGGTGAGATCGTGCCAAAAACCGAAAATGTTTATTTGTGGAAATTTATTATATCTATACAAACTGGTGACCTAAATTCAAAATGATGATGAACATAACATATTTATTCATAACTTAGAATGGAACACAGATAATATTAGCAAACTATTTAGCCTAAACAGGGTTTCAAAGTTCGCGATCAAAAATACGCGGAAATAACGCTTGTAAAAAATGTCCCGCATAAACCAACCCAAACAAGAAATCGCATCAACTTGCTATCTTGAAGGTATATGAACTAATCATTTACAATGTATTGAAAGGTTATTATGCGTTGGATAAGTTTGGATTACGAAAACAATATTTTTCGAAACTTTGTACTTTTCGAGCTTCACGGGGGTGAGATTGTGCCAAGCCATAATGATTGATCCAATTTGTGGATTTCACATACACAACAAAAATACGTCAGTATACACCAGCACACTCACATTCTTCACTATTGAGTACAATATTTTGACAGATTAGATTGCATCATCCATTTTGGAGCAAACAGCATCAAAGGTCTTTTTGAAACGATGGTTCTACAATTCATGAAGGGACGGCAGGGGAAAGAAATGAAATTTTTTTTGGTGAAGAAAGGGAAGAGCGGAAAGGAAGGGGGTCATTTTGACTCCTCCCTTTGTCCAATGCTGGAAGGTGCATGAGTCGAACCAAGCTGTAATCTGAGATTATAACAGCTTGGTTCGACTCATGCACCTTCCAGCATTGGACAAAAGGTAGGAGTCAAAATGACTACTTGTCAAGCATAGCTACCAATACCCCCCCCCCCTCCTTCCTTTCCGCTCTTCCCCTCCTTCACCAAAAAAATTTTCAGTTACAGCTATTTGTACCGCGCATGTCTGGAGCGATTACACAGCGAATAAAAACTTCAACGTCGTTTTTCTCGAAACCAGGTTTTGAAAGTCGGTACCATAAATATCTCAAGAACGGCTCAAGTAATTCTCATGATTCTTTTTTTGTTTTGAAGCCAACAAAATTATCTAGTGTTTGACCCATCCTTTTTTTGATATTACAATTTTTGTATTTTTTAGAAATGTTTAAAGTTAATTTTTTCGACTAAAAACGTTACTTTTATGTTTGAATTTCCGCCATTTTGTTATGCGTTCGAATTTTAAAAAAACAATGGGTCAAACACGAGATAATTTAATATACTTTCATGTCGTTTTGGAATTTTTCAATTCGGATAAGCCCCCCAGCGCCAATCCATGGTACCGTAAATCATGTTTTTTTTTCGAATGATCATGTTCAAGGAGCCGTAGGGGAGAGGGGAAAAGGTTCACATATGCAAACAAAATTGTAAATATTAGTATAAAGTGCAATATTTTGAATGCAAAAAACCCGAATCGATTCGCTTTTCGCGTTATCGAGAAAAAAATATTTGAAATAAGGCAAAAAATATGGTGTAAAAAGTACTATGCCCCCTTAATTGCAACCTCTCAATTTCAGCAGATCATCTTAAGGTGAAACTAGTCGTCATCGATTCTGCCAATTTCAAAAGCAGCTTTTTTGTTTGAAACAAAAATTCTGTTCATGAAAATATATTTGAAGTGTTCAGATTCGCAAGAAGAATGCAGTATTTACAATTTTACGAACAAAACTCCGCTTTTGGGCCCAAAAACTGCTTCCAAAATTGGGCTTTCCGACGAAAAGTTGATGACTGCTAATTTCAAATGCAAACCTTACTGAAATGAATATTTTTTATTTTTTATTCTGCACCAGAAACGAAAGAATAATATGACTTTTGATTCAGCAGGATTTCTAGCGGGAAATAGACTCTAGACAGCGGGATTTCAGCGGGAAATCAACCTCTGGGCAGCGGGAAACTGGGCAATCGACCTGGTAACAGTGCGAGCTACGGGCTACGGCAGTTCTGTGAATTGAAAAGAAGTCGCGCGATGCCGTGCCGTGATACCAAACTCATAAATTCCGGTTGATGTTGAAATTTGAAGATATCTGTTATATTTCATATACATGGCGCTACCCGCTACCTTATAATTCTATTTTTAGGCAACTAGCGCTTAAAAGAAAAAGTACATATGAAATTAATCATAGAGGTGTCTACTGTTTTATCCGGCGTAGTTAAAATTTTCTATAATTCTTGACGGTTTACTAGTTTATCCGGCGATGTTTGAATATTTTCTATGATTTTTGATAGTACAGCCCAGGGTTCAGCCATAATATGAATATTCTAAAAGTATGCAACAAGCTACTTTCGTTTCTTACCTTTAGATTATCCGAAGGTAATCCATAACTGTTCTTCTTAACAGTGCTATCTAGTGGTGAAAGCATAGCTTTTGTTTGGTAGCAAAACTTCTTCGTTCAGCTCCATCTGTGATGTTTATTGAATTTTTCTTGTATGCAATAAGCGTTACTTGTTTAGATACCGAATTGTACCGCGTTGTGCGAAGCTGCGTAGGCACCCCTTGATTTTTGCCGATCTGGTAACACGCTCAATAACACAGAACTGCAATAATACAATATTTTTTCCCGAATGCAAGAGATTCTATGTTTTTCGAAATGCTGAATTCAAAATTGATTTCCATTTATCTTCATCACGATCAGATTTTTTTTGCAAAATGGACAGTTTTGCAATGAAAAGACACAAAATCGATGGAAACATTAATGCCACTGTTCCGTAATAAAAAATCAGAGGGGTTGTGTACAAGACACGACCGCCTAGGGGACGCAGGACTACGTAAGCCTCTTTGTAGCGATATTAGCATGTATCCGATGTATCCATGCATGCAGATATGTCATATTTTATAAAAAAATGCCTAGAACTGCTCGAACACCGAAAAATCGAGCAGTTTTCCAGCTACTCGAATTTTCTGGTTTGAAAATAATCTGCGAAAATCTGCAGTTTTTAAGTCTGTGAAAGTTTAAAGAGCTTCGAACAAAAATCTGCGCCAAAACAATAAAAGTCATAAAAACTGCAAATATCTGCAAATTTATAATGATCTGCAAGACCGTTCAAAAAATCTAGAATTTGCAGACAAATCCGCAAGTCTGGTATCCCTACATGCAGGTAAGAATACGATTCTTCATGCACTGACGAACTGACATGATACATAGAAGAAAATCCATTAAAAACCATCGTCCTACACATTTTGCTTGCACACTAGCACCCTCTGTTATGCATGTTGCGGAGTAGCATACATTTGCAGGGTTTTTACAAGTGTAAGGTTTTTTTAATTGCGCCGAAATGGTTGAATATACTGGTTAAGTATGTTCAGAGAAATTTCTCAGCATTAAAAGCTCTTTCATATGGCATGAACGATTATTTGATTAATCCCCCTAAAAGTAAGATAAAAAAATTATTTTCTGAACAGTAAGAGATACGGCAAAACAATGTTCTACAAATTTTTTGGAAAGATTATTATAAAGAACTTTGCCAAAGAAAATAACCTTCTATCTATTATGGTTTTAGAGATAAGGAACAATTTTTGTGGAGACTTTACGAAAATCAATTTTTTGACCACAGTTCTTTCTACAGTATTTATCACCCCCGTTATCGGCAAAGATTTTCAAACAATCAATTTACATACCTTTCTAGAATATAGAAACTTGCTATCGTCAATATTTGCGGAGAAAATTAAAGTTTTATTTTTAAAATCATACAATTTTCAATAGCAATAACTCCTAAACATGCAAATGCATTTAAGCCATTTATTACCCACGTGAAAGTACAAAAAAAAATACTACTAAATGCAAAACAAATTACCTTGACCCTGGCTATCCCTCTACTAAAACACCCGCATTGAAAATTGTTACTCGGTTGAATTTAATATGGCGTAGTGTAAAAACCGTGTTACCCCGATCAAGTAAGTGTGCAAAATAATTAATGAAAATGTGTAAGCCAAGCAGCATGGATTATTTGTAGAGATTCAGAAACATGCTTTTTTGAAAATTAGTTGGTTTTTGATTGGACGGTGGAATTAACGCGAGTGTCTCGTCTGTTTGTCTGTGGTAAAAGTGTCTCAAATTCAAATGTTTTCATATTATTGTTTCTAATTTTATGCAATAGAATTGGTCATATTTCATCACAAAATTACTACTTTTTGACGTAGGACTACGTCTTACGGCCAGGTTTGGCTGAGTAGGGTGTCATTCCAAAAAATCTTTCTCGAAAAGTGGTCAGGTTTTGAACGCTAATAGCTTAGCAGTTTCCCGATCGATTTTCAATATTTCTGCAACAATCGATCGGAACATCTTCCAAGAATTGGCCCAAATGAAGAAAAGTATGGATTCTTGATGTTTAACTATTGAAAAATTGAAAATGATGAACCTATGTTTTACCAGAATTCTCGCTTTGTGATTGGTTGTTGGAAATTTTCAAAAGATTTTTAAGGTATTTACTCCAATCAATCGGAAAATCGATTTGGAAAATATTGAAAATATAGAAAACTATTGATTTTCAATGCGCCTCATTGAAAAATTGAATTATTTCCATATTTTTGCCTCCCTCGTCAGTGCTTCCTAGCACGGATGACAGAAATATATACGATATGAGCTATGGGTTAAGCATCCTTATGATTGCATTTAATTTACGCTCTATAGAATCCGATCGAAAATTGTTGAGCTTCAGCTGTGGGCTGTGGCTGCTTCCCCGGATAAAGCAACGAAGACATCCAAATTCATCAAGCGAGACGCCAACAAACCGAAGAATCTATCGAGATCGACTCATCCGCCAGTGAACGATATGGTTTTAGCTGCAATGTCTTTTACTTTATCATTCAGTCAGCGGCTTTCGTTGGCTACACATCGTCAAGCAGCTAGCTTGCGACACATCGGATCGGACAGGCAGTTTTCGAGTCACATCCGTGGTATAATTTTAAAGGTTGTATTTGAAAAATTGTTTGCCTTACGGTGCACATCGTTGTCAGTTGGTCGTGTTCATCGGCTGCTGAGGAAAGGAAAGTATGCTGAGCGTGTTGGAGCTGGAGCACTCGTCTCGCTGCCGTGATGGAATATCTGGCTGCGGAAGTTCTGGAATTGGCAGGAAATATGCTGCTCGCGACAACAAAATGACCAGAATCATGCCATATCACTTGCAGTTGGCCACCTGGTCTGGACTGATACTTCATCGGGACTCATAACCATACACGAACGGCTTCGTCGATCGTATAGCTGCTGAGGCTTTCTGGCGTTGCAATCGGTTCTTCTAAGGATCACACAACGATTGAAGAGTACATTATATTTTCTTGCCCAGTTAATACCATAATAACAGAGACAACGAGGGAAAAGTTGAACTTTTCGCCGTTGCAGACGACCAACAAATGACGGAAATTAGTTTTTTGGTCACGGGCGACATTTTCTGCCACTTCCAAAACGTCTGCAACTTGTAAATGCTTTATTGTTAGTGTTCTTCTTTTGTAAACTGCAGAAAAGTTTTGCGCAAATTTTTCAGCTTTTTGGAAACTCGCGCGTGCCGTCTACCGATTACCAGAGAAAAAACACAGTCAACGTAGAAACAGATCATGAAAATTTATTTACTGTTTGGTTTAGTGTGACTTCGATTCGTTTTAATAAAATAGATTCAATCAATTCATGGATATAACTCCAAAATCGGTTGAGAATTGACCGTATACAGTGTTACTACCCAAGTAACAATTTGGGTTTTATTGCACTCTTATGATGGTATTTAAGACTAAAATTGGTCTTGAAGACCACCATAAGAGTACAATAAAACTCACATTGTTGCTTGGGTACTTTGATAAATGTTGCGAATGTAGGTTGTATACATGAAGGATCGTATTATTACATACATGGATACATCCTATCGCTACAAAGACTCTTACGGAGTCCTACGTCACCTATGCGGTCGTGTCTTGTCACAACCCCTCAGATTTTATAATATTTTATTTTTTCGCTTGAAAAATTACCATAAAAGGACGATAACTTTCACGGTAGATGAAAATTTTTGTTCGCCAAAAATAGTATTTTTTAATTGTTAAGATACGTAACTTGTCACTTAACTTACTTTGTCACTTGTTTTGGCTTACTTCCCAAGCACAAATATCAAATTGGTATAGGTTTAGATCATCGTAAACAATCTTCCAACTAATTTAGAAACGAGGATTTCCAGTTGGACAATGCTTCATTAAATTAACTTTTTCAATAGTACATACTTTGAAATCAATAGGTTTCATTATTGGTGTGGATGCGCAGAAGCTTTTCCGATTGGTTGGCGTAAAAATATTTAAAATCGATCTGGAAACCGGTAAGCTTTAGCGCTCAAAATCTTTCATATTTCGTGACACTCGCATTTTTCTATTTTGCACATTTTTATATATCATGCCCTCAGGGCTGTAAACCTTGTAGTTTTTACCTTTGTTATACTATTTAACAAAGGTTTTTCTATCAGATTTTGATTCTGCAGTCTTTTCCGCTTATTTTGATACTAATTTTGTAATGATCCGACCACGGGAAGTGGCCGAAAAACGATCATATACATAAGCATTCCAATGCGGCGTGTAACAACCCCGACGGAATAAAACGCCGCTCCTGAAAACCCACGATTTGCAAACTTAATGTACCTTTTTCTCAGAAACTACACAACGTATTGGAACAAACTTTTTTTTGTTTTGTTGGTAGGAGCTTGGCAAAGACTTTTATAACTTTTGAGTTTTGTAAACGCCTGTGAACCGTTGACTTTATCTCGGTATATCTCGGGAATCCAGCAATAAATAAAATTACTGTTTTCTGTAAAGTCGATCCGCAGACAAAGATCTTTCAAATGGTGGAAAAATTTCCATAAGCTTTTCACCAAGTGGCATTAGTATTCGAGTGAATTCTGTTACGTTTTAGCATGCCTATAAATCGAAGTTGGCGCGAGTAACGAAAGGTAAAGGATTGTGTTCTTACATGTGAGAAATGCATAATTTCAACTTTTCAGCTACCGTCATCCGGGGCGAGATTGTGCCAAAAAAGCATATGTTTTTGTTCTTTAGCTCAGTATACACACAATTTAGGAATTAAGTTGATTTCAAACCTGTCAATATATACTAAATTGTTCAATTAACAACTACCGTAGAGATGGTTTAGTTACAATGAAACCTAATTTTACTGGAAATGCATGAACTTTGGCACAATATCACCCCTTCTAGGGGGTGACATTGTGCCAATAACATAAAGTTAGACTAAAAACCTAAACAGTGAACATTAGCATGTTTATAAACAATACACATAAATATCAGTATAAAGTAGCTCATATGGGGCCGTCCATGAACTAAGTGAACTATTAGGGGTAGGGGGTTGGCCAAAAACAACGCATCATTCAAAAAGTATGAATGAAAATAACCCGGAGAGGTCTGAAATAACTAAAAATGAGTTCGTAGTCAATGGACAGCCTTTATATAGCCAGTAACGTTTCTAGGGTTAACGAGGGGGAGATATATGAAGGAGTGTATCCTAAGGGGGCATACCTACTTGATCATTTAACAAAAGTAACCATTACTTCGTTCGAGAACCCGCGGATGCAGAACATGTGATCTATCCCACCCCCCTCAACCTCCTCAAAACTGGCAGTTTATACACGGTATAATATATTCGTCTTATATTAGAGTGTTTATTCAAAGTATCTGAAATTTCCGGAGAAAAATTAAAAATTGTTTAAATTATTATCAGACCTATGATGCTGTTTGCTCCAAAATGGATGATGCAATCTAATCTGTCGAAATATTCTGCTCAATAGTAAAGAATGTGAGTGTACTGACGTATATTTGTTGTGTATGTGAAATCCACAAAATGGACCGACCATTATGGCTTGGCACAATCTCACCCCCGTGAAGCTTGAAAAGTACAAAGTTCGAAAAATATTATTTTCGTAATCAAAACTTATCCAACGCATAATAACTTTTCAATACATTGTAAATGATTAGTTTATATGCCTTCAAAATAGCGAGTTGATGCGATTTCTTGTTTGGGTTGGTTCATGCCGGACATTTTTTACAAGCGTTATTTCCGAGTATTTTTGATCGTGAACTTTGAAACCCTGTTTAGGCTAAATAATTTGCTTATATTATCTGTGTTCCATTCTAAGTTATGAATAAATATGTTATGTTTATCATCATTTTGAATTTAGGTCACCAGTTTCTATAGATATAATAAATTTTCACAAATAAACATTTTTGGCTTTTGGCACAATCTCACCCCCGTGGCACAATCTCACCCCGGATGGCGGTAATTTAAATGGTGCACCTGAAAAAGTCCGTTTGTTAATCTCGAATTATCAAATTTTTGACTCGTGGTGTCCATTGTCAACTTTCGTCCATCAGATAGGTTATTGGCGTAGAGGATTGCAACGATTTTTGACGGAAATTTGAAATAATTTTGTTTGACATAGTTTCTAGGGTTTCAACACCAGTAAGTCTATGTAATTCTAATGTACTAAACCAAGCAGGACGCTTCAAAATCATTTTCAAAATTTTATTTTGAATCCTCTGAAGACTCTTCTTCCTTGTAATACAACAACTTGACCAAATCGGAACGGCATATAACATCGCCAGTCTAAAAATTTGTTTGTAAATCAATAGTTTATTTTTCAGACAAAGTCTAGAATTTCTGTTATTAAGAGGATATAAACATTTCATATATTTATTACATTTTGCTTGAATACTTTCGATGTGGTCTTTAAAAGTAAGTTTTTTATCATAAATTAATCCCAAATATTTAACTTGGTCAGACCAACTCAAAGCAACTCCATTCATCTTGATAATGTGATTGCTATTTGGCTTAAGGGAAGAAGCTCTAGGCTTATGAGGAAAAATAATTAATTGAGTTTTACAAGCATTGGGAGAAATTTTCCACTTTTGCAAGTATTTGGAGAAAATATCCAAGCTTTTCTGCAGTCGACTACATATGACACGAAGACTTTTTCCTTTTACGGAAATGCTTGTATCGTCGCAGAATAACGACTTTGTGCAGCCAGCCGGTAATTCAGGAAGATCAGATGTGTATATGTTATACAGGATTGGGCCCAAGATCGAGCCTTGAGGCACACCTGCTTTAACAGGAAATTTATCAGATTTAGAATTCTGATAGACAACCTGTAAAAATCGATCAGTTAAATAATTTTGTAAAATTTTTACAATGTAAATTGGAAAGTTAAAATTTAGCAATTTCGTGATTAAACCTTTATGCCACACACTGTCGAATGCTTTTTCTATGTCTAGAAGAGCAACTCCAGTAGAATAGCCGTCGGCTTTATTAGCTCGTAGTAGTAGTCCTACTTCAAAATCTCACAGAACCTAACCGTTTAGTTAGGAAGAAGTTTATTTAGGAAGAAGATTATTTAGGAAATGGGGAATTACTTTCAGTTAATAGTTATTTTGGTTGATATCGAGTGAAATTGAAATCTTTATTGAATTTATTTATTTATTATCTTTAATGAAATCGAGTTGAAATCTTTATCTGACTTAAAATCAAATTGAAATAATAAGAGACAAAATTTTGGCCTCCCAGTTGGCATGAGGTACGTTGTATGTTTGAATATCGGCTGGAAGAGACTGTTAGAGTCCAGAGCATGCGACGTGGGTGCTACTGATAGCTTATCCTGCATAATTTTCAACATCTAGGATACTACCCAGGTAACCAATAAGCATTAGTATAAGCAGTAAATCAATCGTTTATTAGCATCCCTGGCGTTTTATACTGCAGGTTGCTGTTTATCAGCATTTTGATTGCATAACTGTGGTAAATTGGCATCCACAATTCTATTTAAATTCTTCTTGTCGGTAACTAGCTGCAAATAAGCCTTGTCAGCACTATAAGAGGGCTAGCAGTAAAGTAGCCGTATATTTTGCCAAAATAGCATTTAGGTAGCATTTAAGGCACCTTAAATGCTTATTGACTTGCATTTAAATTGCATAGGAAATGCTGTTGGTTACCTGGGTAGGATTGGGCTTAAAATAAACGTGTCGAAGGCCAAATGCATAAGTGACAGAGGCTCAAATGAGACTAACGTGCATTTTTCGCGGACGGTAATCGTTGACGGCGACAAACCAGAAGTAATAGTTGAGTTCGTGTATGTGGGATCGCTGGCAGCCGCAGACGACAACCTAAATAAGCAGAACATCGAGCCTGCCCTTACTAATACTGCAAGACTCCTGCTCCAGAGGATTCTTATTTCAAATAGCACGCGATATATAGGTATCCCGTGGATTCAACTCATGGATTCTCATATAAGAATTCCGGTTCTATAAGCGAGGCATTTAGTGCGAATCCTCTGAAGAATTCCTTCACACGATTCCAACGCTAGAAATCCTAGAGATTCTGCGCGAATCTTTTTGGTTCGTCCGGTTACTTTACCCTTCGTAAAACGCTGCGATTAACCCTCGCACCTGACAATGTACAAACCCTCAATTAGATCGATAGACTGTGCTCACGGAGGACTTACGCACCTTTGCGAACTACATTTAGCGGAGTACAAGCTGAAAGCTAAGAGTAACGTAGCTGCCAATGTACATTTGTCGAAAGTCGGTAAACTACAGTGAACCGGACACGTTGAAAGTAAAACGTTTCAGTACAACATCCCTACCGACATCGGCGCAGAGGGACTCAACGTTCGAGATGTTTAGTCCACGTCTAATGCGACACTTTTTAGTAAAAAAACTACGACCTTAGAGACGCCTGGGAAATGGGCGACGAGTAATCCAATAGCGAGTTGAATGGAGCTTAAAATAGCACGAACCATCCCGGTTTTTAGCTGCTGATGACGCGGACGAGGATTGTACGACCAGCTTCGTACATTTTCCTGTGCTCTAAACAGCTGGGTGTGAAATTTCAAGCTTAAAAGTGTAGAACAAATTTCTTCTGGGGGGTTTGAGCCCCCAAACCCACCCCCCCCCTCCGTCGCTACGCCCATGGCGTGCATACATCCTGCTACCTACTTACTAGCGACCGCACAGCTTCGAATGTCTTTCGGCACAGCCCGCTTACAAAGCCAACAACTTGTGAGAAGCCAACAGCCCGTGCGGGCTAGCGGCATACTAGGATATATGGATACTTATTTTGCATATTTTTCTTTTCCGTTCACCTTACGCCCTCACTTACACACGCGGACACGCGGATCGGCATCAGCTGCTTGGATTGCGAGCGAGAGCGGCGACTGTAACCGATAGCTAAATACACACTCGCAAAAACTTGTCGCAGTGCATGAAAAAATAAGACCGAGAATCCGTAGCAGATACTCATGCCGGCGTGTTCGTTAAAATTAAAACGCGCGTGTGAGAAAATTAGACCACACGAGTGCGGGTTTGCAACACTGGAAATTAGTATGGGGGTAAGACCGGCATCTAATTTTGGCACCAGTTAGTTTACAACAGCGAAATGAAAAGCAACAATGTCCAATATGTCACTATTGATTATGGTTGGATTCGGCTAATCAGTTCCGAATATATGGCCAGCGTAATTTTCGATAAATAGGGAATATAAAAATGGACGCAATTTGAAATTAACCAAACGTATTATGTGATACTACAAATCACATTACAATTCAAAGACAGGCACGATAAAAGTCAAATCATGTACTTGAGCCTCAATAACCGAGCTAGTTCCGTATCCACCGGCAAAGTGGCCAGTCCTTTGACTTGAAAACGTATAATGGGTTATACGACTTCAAGTTACACCAAGATAAAACAATTAGTTCAATAGACGTCTATCTACAATAATTGTATATACGGTATATAAGAGGTACCCATAACAGCCGTAACATTGAATAACATCTGTTTTCTCTGTAAAAGACTGTAAACGAGTTACCGATCATCCAAGGCGTGTAGGCCGCAGACTAAAAATGAACTTGAAACTCCTTCTGAGAATTAGAGCTTAAAACCTACTCGCGAGTAATTACATTCAGTTGTGCTTCGGCGGCACTTGCATTTTTTTGTTATATATTTCGATAATTGACGATTCATATCGGTCATGATAACTGAAATAATGAATACTAACATATGTAGCGTTTAAAAACACAATTAATTGATGCTATCTAGTAAAATTAAGGGGTACCGGTCTTACCCGCACCGCCTCGGAAAAAAATCATATCTCCCAAACAAAAAGTGACATAAACGACTACAATGTTTGAATGAATTCACAAAACGGGTTCACTACGTGCTGTCAACATTTTGTCCCGCATTTCTGTCAATGTTGGGCTATATCGTCGGCGTGGGTAAATGGCTTCGGCGGCGTGGGAAAAAGGACCCAGGCGGTGCGCCGGTTCTAAATCATCGGCGGCGGCGGCGCGTGCAAAAGTGTCGGCGGCGGCGCACACCTCTATTTGGAAGTGGTAGAAATTGTCGTTCGTGACCATAAAACTTATTCCCGCCATTTGTTAGTCCTCCGCAACGGTGAAAAATTGAACTTTTCCCTTGTTGCCTGTGTTATTATCGTATTAACTGGACAAGAAAATATAATAAACTCTTCAATTGTTGTGTGGTCCTTAAAAGAACCGATTGTTTGATTATCATAACTCCAGTTTGCAATAAACTTGCACTAGCGCACTTAACGTAATTTTCTTTTCGGTAAACGGCTTGTTGCAACGAACCAACCGGAAAGCCACAGCAACTATGCGATCGACGACACCGTTCGTTCGTGTATAGTCATGAGTCACGATGAAATTCCCGTCCAAGTGGCCAGCTGCAAGCAACGTGGGATAATTCTGGTCGTTTTGTTGTCGTGAGCAGCACTTCCGCAGTTAATTATTCGATCACAGCAGCCAGCTCCAGCTTCAATAGTTTCTTTCCTCAGCAGCCGATGAATACGACTGACCGGGAACTGCAGACGTGCACGACTCGAGCGTGACTTTCGTTTGCCCTTGATGCTTTCTCCTTTGTCGCGTCTAGACATGCCAGTAATATGTTGGTAGTAGCTCAGCTAGCGTTTGAATAATGCTGTTCGCCGACTTACCTCGTGTTATGTACCAGAGCAAGCGACAAGAATCGGTCCCGCCTATTTTTCGTAGTCCTTCATTCTTCATTTACGTTGAATAAAATGGAGCATTTCAATTTCAGTCTGAACAAAAGAGCAAATATACCAGTGAGCCGTTCGCCTTTTGCTGCCAAAGAAAAATTGCGTGCGCCCATAAGTCATATTAATTTCGCAGATAGAATTTTGAATTTATCCGCACGCAGGTGGGAAGATTGGGTGGTAACGAGAAGACCAATCTGCAGCTGGCTGTCCGTTTCGACGGAGAAATGAACAAACTTTTCTTCGAAGTTACTAGAGGTGTTTTGCTAAACGTGACGTGATGATTATTGAATATTGAGCACAATAAGGAATTATCAAGGCAAATAGCAATCAAGGAGAAATAGTAGAATTTCATTTAGTTCCCTTGTAACTGAATTGTACCAACTGATTCCTGAATTGTACCAAGACTTGTTTGATAATAATTGCAAATTATTCTAACCAATCACATAGCGACAATTTCTAGTACGACCGAGTTAGAGTTATTTTCAATTTTTCAATGACGCGTATTGAAAATCAATAGTTTTCTATATTTTCAATATTTTCCAAATAGAATTTCCGATCAATTGGTGTAAATATCTTGGAAATCTATCGAAAATTGACTGAATTATAAGCCGAAGCGTGAAAACGCGTTTCCACTTTAATGACGTCATTTCCAACAACCAGTCACGAAGCGAGAATTCTGGTAAAACAGTAGAATCAATATATATATATATAGAATGCCAGTGTCGCTGCAGTGCTCGTGGTAAACATCACACATTTGAAAATTATGTATTTACATTGTATGCGCATATGTGTGAGTGATCGATTCGAAACGGGAATCTGATTGTCAAACTAAAAAGGCAACCCAATAAAAAATCGTTCTGCTTTTCCGTGAATCACGTAGGATAAACCACCCGATTTGATCGTTTTGGGGTATTTCATCGGCAGGAAAATTTTCTATTGGGCCATTTGACAATGTAGTTCCCGCATTCAAGACACGAACCAGCAACATGTTTGCCACCAAAATACAGTGGACCCCCGTTCGTTTGAACGATTCCTCATGCAAACTAACGGGGTTACTTTTTAATTTGAACAACTGGTAACCCGAAATATGCTGAAACCGCTGTGAACTGGCCGCCCTGCTCTTTATTATTGTTTTGGTGGCTTGTTTTAGTCGGCAGTTGCAAGTGCGAATATTGCATTTTCCGATCGAATTTCTATCTAAATCCTTAGGAAAACGAAATGTGAAACCGATTAAACACGCTAGGTCAGTACAAACAAATCGTGTTTATGTGCATTGTCTGCATAAACAAATGATGTTATGTTGAGAATGACATTTGAACCATTTTTAATTTGCACGTCGTGCAAACCAGCGGGGTTCAGATTAAAAATGGTCAAACGAACGGGGGTCCACGGTATCCATGAAACACCAGCGACACTGGCATTCTACAGTATCCCCCCGCTAATCCGACACCCAATAATCCGACGACTCAATAGTCCGGATCTCGCTACTCCGGAAAATTCCGAATTAAAACGTATTGTACTTGACTTCTTTCAATCGAACACTACCTTCGTTTGACGTCTCCGTTAAAGTCAAAATGGCACTCGTTCTAACTAAATGGAAATGGTACATGGTGCTGCTTCTAACTACGTTCACTTGTGCCATGGCTATAATATTTTCATTGCTACTCTCAATAGACTGATGTGCGCTGCGCTTATTTCGACGCTAACTAAGAATTTCAAAGTATTTTGTTGACGAAATTGGGCATTACCGAGTATAAAACATAGTTATTGCGTACTTACGACAAATATTTTCAAAAATTTCCGGAGTTGTTTACGTACGGATGTAAACAAAACCACATTTCAAACTCACACTGACGTCAGTTTGACTGTCGGATTATCGAGTCAAAATTCGCTAATCCGGCTATAAATTTGTCGGATTAGCGGGGCGGTACTGTATATATATTGATTATACTGGTAAAACATAGGTTCATTATTTTCAATTTTTCAATAGTTAAACATCAAGAATCCATACTTTTCTTCATTTGGGCCAATTCTTAGAAGATTTTTTAATCGATTGGTGTAAGAATATTGAAAATCGATCGGGAAACCACTAAGCTATTAGCGTTCAAAACCGGCCACTTTTCGAGAAAGATTTTTTGGAATGACACCCTATACCAACTACCTTCCTGAAAGACGTAGTCCTACGTCAAAAAAGAACATATAAAATTGACTGCAGATGTATCTGCTGTTTTAGCAGGCGATGATTAAATATTTTCTATGATGGTTTTACTACTTTTCATCCATATTAGGACACCATACGAACCGTTGCTTTTCAAGAGATGGCACTTTTCTAGTGGTAGTAAAATCAAAGTTTCTCACTTATTTATACCTACCTACCTGAAAAACAATCACTAATCATATTATATTTGTGGTACAGTTACTCTGTTATACTTGATTTTCATGACTTCTGCTTAATTTTGATAAAAACAAACATTTCCTATACCTCTCCATAGCATCTTACTACCAGTCATCCGAGAGCCCTGAAAAGCTAAAGCCTAATAAAGATACATTTATAGGGCTTTATGAAAAGCCTGGCGGAGAGCTAGGAGCTGATATGTTTGCGACATTTCAATTCGAAACAATTAAACTTCGCAACATGAACGCAATAAATAAAACAATGTTTACCAACTATTTATTGCTTCAGGTGTCAAAGGTTATATTGCGATTAGCGATAAACACAAAAGAAACTGAGATGCATGAGAGAGAGAGTTCAGTAAATTTATTGTCGCGCAAAATTCACCTGTTACGCAAATGTACAATATACGTTACGAAGTAACGACATCTGTTGTATTCAACAGAGAAACATTGATAGTTTCAGGCATACACTCACGCATGGCGCATGATGAAACACTTGCGCCTTATCAGAAACTAGAGGCGGTGTCCTATATCAAATAAATATGTGTACCAAGTTTCCTTGATATGCTGTCCTGTCTGGAGATAATCAATAACTGTTCTTCATACCAGTGCTATCTAGTGGTGAAAGTATGGCTTTGATTTGGGAACAAAAATTCTGCCTTCAGCTCTATCTATGATATTTCCTGAATTTTTCTTGCATGCAATGTGCGTTACTGATTTGTCTAGTGATTTGTATTCCGAATTATTATAATCGAAGATAACAGAGCACAAGACTAGGCATTCTGACATATCTCGACGAACAGGGTTAGTACGCCCTCTACGGATGACGGTGGTAACTTTTAGGTTGCATATGTGCCATCACTCTTCACAGCATCACAACTACACTGATATCATTGCATGATATCATATACATCAACATCACACGCATACATTTTTTCAGATGATTCCGACCACTAACACTTATAAGCGGTAGTAACTCTCTTCAGATAAGAGATGGCGCTAGTACTATCGTCCTTTGCTGTGTATATGCGAATCGAGGTCCAGTGTTGAGTTCTGGAGACTTCGATGTATTAGACCATTTTACGAAATAACAACATTGTTGATATTGATATTGCTTTCCCGTGGGGTCATCTGTGGATTGTTAAAGTACCAGCACGGGAAGGCGCAATATCAATATCAGCACGTTATCTTGTCGCCTGTCATATAAAACGGTATATACTACGTTGCGCGAAGGTACCACCCGGATTTTGCCGAGCTGGTAACACGCTCAATAATGAATATACATGATTCGCTTTAACTGGATGGTTCGTTAATTTGGTGTTCGTTAGTTGGGCCATGAACATTAGTTGACAACTTGAATGTCTAAATTCTACTGAATTTTTGAGTTTAGAAATTTCTAACAACTGTCAGTCGGCCTAATTAGCGAATCGTTGGAGTACAGTTGTGACCCAATTAACGAATTCAAGCTGTAGTATATCTATATACCCACGGTACTGCTAGGCAGCCATGTTTATGCAGTCAACATCTAACCATTTGCGTAAATGAGACAGCATGACACTGCTATACGTTCTGTTCGTTTCACTCTGCAAAGCCAGTATGCTGGCAGATGGGTATTATTTTCAATATATAGATAGATTCAATAGATTTTTGCAAATAATACCCACGCCGGCAGTAGATGTTGGCTACTGTCAAAGACATAGAGTAAGGATAGGGTTGTCAGTCTCTTGTATATACCTCATATACAGGGTGATTTATCTATTTTGGACAAGCGTTATGCCTACTCTATTTTGGACATTTTCCATTTGATTTTGCCGTAAAAGTCTAAAATAGAGTACGCGTAACGCCTGTCCAAAATATATAAATCACGCTATCTATAAATCAGTATGTGATTTGTCTATCCAACGTCCAAGTGAATTTTTCAATGATGAAATATCACAAAACAAGCAGCATGCTAACCGACCTATTTTGGATCCCATCAGCTGCTGTACATAATTTGGCCACTTCCATTGGATTTTGTTGTAAGTGTCCAAATTATGTATATAGCTGCTGCCATATTACCTTGCATACGTGTCTTTAGGGCTTGGTACACTTTTTTATGCCAGTCTGACTATGGGTATTGTTTTCTATTAGTTGATATGGCTGTTATTGTGTTTTATTCTTTTTCTCTATGTTTCCGTTGAGCAATGGCGTATAAGGCCATTACAAAGACTGTAGATTACAGAGGCCGAGACACTCAAAAACCGCTAAATTTTGAACGAAAGCGGAGAGTCACCTTTATTTATGATGGTACTCTCCGTTTTGTTTCAAAATTAAGCGGATTTTGAGTGTCTCGGCGCCTCTGTAATCTACAGTCTCTGTAAAGGCCATATACAGTAATAATACAGGATATACATATACAGGGATACCTCGATATAAGACAGCCTCGTTATAAAACAACCACGATATAAGACAATTCGATATAAGACAATTTTTGTCTTATATCGAAACAAATCCCTTTGACATAGCTGGTAACGATACCAGAGCTGATTTTCCATACTGAAATCGGCGCCATGAAGATGTTCATTATTTCAAAATAACCCCAATAGTAGTAAAACACTAATAGTTCAAACAATATAAATAGTTCAAAAACAGTAAACACATAACATAGAGCAAAACTAGCGACCGCTAATGCATTTTTTTTTTGGAAAAAACTATGTTTCGATATAAAACAATTTCGATATAAGACAACTTTTAGAAATTATAAATTGTCTTATATCGAGGTATCCCTGTACAGGATAATTTGAATCCCAGAACCCGATCCGTATCCGATTAAGAAAAAAAAATAAAACCCCGTACCCGGCACGAATGTGCAAATTTATTTTTTTAATCCCCGAACGGGTACCTGACCCGACAAGATCATCTTCAGTGTTAAATGTGTTCAATAGAGATACCCAAACCCGACCCGTATCCGGTTAAAAAAAATAAGAACCCGTACCCGAACCGAACCCGAAAATTAATTTTTCTGACAGTTAAAAAATTTAGAACTTTTCAGAGCTCATCAGCCGGAGCAATACCTGTATATGGGCAATTCGTGTGCGTTCGCTGCGTTCATGAAAAGAGAAATCCACTTGCTGTTTCGGGGCGGTACGGCTTGAAGTGAAGACACAAGCCTAATGCTCTCGAAAAAGATAATCGAAATGGAACTGCGTTGATTAATTTTTTCGAAAAACTAACTTTCTGAATAGTTTAAATGGTCTAAAGATTTCGAATTTGGCAACAAATGCGTGTCGCCTATGTTGCCAATATCGCAACCCTACCTAAATCGAGGCCCATATTTCATATGCAAAAAATTAATAAAAATGGGTCAAAAATAGGTTAAATTTATTTAATCAATGATTTTTCTACGATTGCAAGGGGGATTGATCAATCCGTAAAAAACTTTGCACTCAAAAAAATCAGCACGTCAAGTTTACGTGAAAACATAGGTAATTCTCATCCATCACACTTTTCATGTAACATTCACGTGAATTGTTGGTAACTCGCACTCATACTAACCAGTTTACGTGCAATCCCGGTAAATTTTATCAATTTTCCCATTAACTAGTACATGAAGTTCACGTAAGTTGCTGTACAGAATTTTACATGATTTTTCACGTGGATGCCACGTGTCGATTTTTTTGAGTGTGGGAAATTAAATATAGGGTTGGAATGAACAATTATACCAAATTTGGTTGAAATCGGAGGTGGTCGATTACAACGGGTAAGGTCACTTGAGAGAAAATGACTCCTATGTATACTTAAAAATTGAGGTTTTCAAAAAACCCAAGATAGAATATTTTCAGACCTTTTTTAAATTAATCGTTTTAACCAATACTAACATTCTGTGAAGAAAAATCTGAGGTGCATGAAAGTTAAATAATAAGTGCTTTCGGATATATCGTGCTGTAGTGACTGTTTTTCAGGTATGTAAACATAGATAAGTGAGAAATTTTGATTTTACTGCTACATACTAGAAAAGCGCCATCTCTTGAAAAGCAACGGTTCGTACAGTGTCCTATCCTGTATGGATGCGCATGTTCGCCGTTTCATACATGCTATCATACATGCTACATGCATACATGATACATGTTTCTGTCCTCACTAGAAAAAGACTTACAAAGTCCTACGTCACCTATGCGGTCCTGTCTTGTACACAACCCCTCTGATTTTTCAAGGGATTAATATCATTTACGTTTTTTGTTCTATTTTGGGGAGTGTACATATTACGGTCATGGAGGGTAGTAGTTGGTATATATTCAAACTTAAGGCATCTTCAACGGTGGTCTATATTTAGATCTAGGACAAGACGGGACATGTGACTCCTTACTCTTTCCTTTCCAAATTTACTACGGCAAGCGAAAAGTGTTTCCAAGAATGTAGCTGCAGTTTATGATGCCACTTGTCTTAGTTGATCATTAATTACACAAAAATAGATCCAATCTGATCGAAAAACACTTACATTTCGATTTGGTTTGTTTTATGTTAACACGCCTCGATAAACAAACTCTTAAAAACCTAGTAACGTGAAAAACTTGATGGTTTCAGTGTTTGCTGTGGTTTCCAGCAACACTTTTGCGTTTCCCTTGTGCATTTTTGTTTCTCAGCGAAATTGAAAATAGAACTGGCGAAATAGTTCAATTCAGATCAATCCGCCGCAGTGATGTAAATATTACCTGATGCGAATCGATTAAACGGAGCATGATTTAAATAAACCAAAAGATAGTTCGATTACGCCTTTTCGTTTGTTTATGCCAGATATGAGAAATGCATATTTAACTCCAAGTGAAAAAATCGAAGTAATTTTACACACTTCGAATTACTTGTTATTTCACTTAAAGGTTTGATTATTACGTTTGATTTGTTGTAAAAATATGTCTTTAAAAACGGTGTAGGCTATTTACGTTTTATTTAATGGCAAAATACATCGGATTTCAGTTTACGCCGAATGTGAGATTCATTTTTACGTTCTGTGTAGTTTAAGATGGATTAAAGAATGTATAACACAATTAGTTAGCTAAAGAAATGGCGATAGCTTTTCAAACTTCATCACTTTTATTGTTGTTTTTTCCTGTCAAATATCACTCCACCGTACTTGCAAAATTTAAAACGATCTTCTCGCTGTTCTAAATTGAGTCAGCAATAGACCAAAAGTTATACGAGTTGTAAAAAATTTACAATTTCGCTCCAATATAAAATTAGATTTACAACACCGGTGAGGAAACGTTTTTCTGTTAGGTCTAAAAATTTGGACCAAAATCAGGATTTGGATCTTCGTAGAATATGCCTTTATGTATCAGCTATTACCCTCCATGACCGTAATATGTACACTACCCAAAATAGAAGAAAAGACGTAAATGATATTATCCCTTAGAAAAGACACCAACAACGTGTCGAAATGTCAAACCTCAATGCTGATAAATTTCTCTGAAGACGGCCCTGCCAAACATTAATAGTTTCACAATTTTGCTGTAAAACAGAGAAAGAATCCTTTACTTCAACTGATAAATTAGTTATCAAAGGGTACAATCGCTGAAAGAAAGGCCAATTACTGAATTTCCCATCTTGATAAATATGCATGAAAACAAGTGTGCTGGTGGCTGGAAAGCATGAAAATTTTTGTGTATAAAACTTACACTACATTACTTTATATTGCTAAATAAGCACGTAATGTTATATGATTCGCATGTACATGTCAACAAACAAAACTTATAAAGGATAATTGATGTTTTTCGTGGTGTGACATCCCATCTGTACATCCACCTTGCAGTTTTTGTATGTTTTTTGTATCACCCTAAATGAGTGGATGCGTAGTCACACTAATGATATACAAAGATAGACTATATTTTATTATTATACTTCTTCAAAGACATCATCCTTGTAAAATTACGTATTTTCACCATATGAAAAAAAACGTGGTTTTGATAGTGTCGTTCCACTCTTCGATATTCAAGACAATCCTCTGTTCCTGTTGAAAAAGACTTCGAAAACGGAAACCTGTTTTCTGGCTTTTTATTACATCACAGTCGACGCACTACGATTGATTGCCATTCATATATTCAATAATTGATGTTAACCGCGTTAGCCGATGGCAACAGCCACTTCACAAGTTTGGAACTGCTATTCATTGAGTTCAGTGATATGGTTCTACCGCACAAATGCTAATGAACCAGATATCTCGTCGTTCGGCTTTTGGGCACCCGCCGCTTCGACTGCTCTCTCATAATATAGGATACAGCTGTGACAGACCCTTTTGTGATCCGGTTGATTCACACTGTTCGCCACTATATTCCATTTCTAAGAATATTCAACGAAAGGTCTCTGTGACGATCGTTGAACGACACCTGTATAAAAATATCAAAATTCAATTCAATTCTCCCATTTTAGTTTATTGTATTAATTTATTACCATGAAGTTTTTTTTTGGATCCTGAATGTATTTAAAAAACTAAAAAAAAAAACAATTACAAGTCATCAGTCAGTAAAACTCTGCTTGTGTCGAATGAATCATTTAATTTATGTATAAATAATGTACATTATTGCGAATAACGAAACTTCTCATCTCAAGACAAAACGTGTTTAGCATAAAATATGGCCCGTTTCTTTGGTAACAAAACGCGCTGTTCACTTTTTTGACAGCTTGAAATCGTCACGAAAAGAATCTGCTTGGCTGTATGTAAGTTATAAGTATATATTATGCTTGTCTAGCACGTAAGCTATTGATTTACTTCACAAAACAAGCGATATTGGCCCTCGCGACGATTCTGGCGACGGTTTCGCCCGCGACGGTTATAAATAATCGTATAGGAAAGGGTGGGAAATTAGCAACAAAGGAACTATTGGCCATACCAGCCTTGCTGATATTGTTCGAGGTTTTGCGGAGAAAAAATAAGGTAAGTATTTTTGCTTTTGTCAACACTCACGCGTTGACAGTTCGGCACGAAATTTCCTGTAAGTGCGAGCAGCCTTTGAAATCTCTTTCACTGTTCAATGGTTGAAATGTCCATCAGTACAGAGACTATAGATTACAGAGGCGACTTGACACTCAACATCTGTACTCTTTTGCCCGTTTCTATGGTAACAAAACATGCTTTTGACGTAGGACTACGTCTTTCAAGAAGATAGCTGGTACGGGGAGTCATTCCAAAAAATCTTTCTCGAAAAGTGGTCAGGTTTTGAACGCTAATAGCTTAGTGGTTTCCCGATCGATTTTCAATATTCTTACACCAATTAATCGGAAAATCTTCTAAGAATTGACCCAGATGAAGAAAAGTGTGGATTCTTGATGTTTACCTATTGCAAAATTGTAAAATAACGAACCTATGTTTTACCAGAATTCTCGCTTCGTGATTGGTTGTTGGAAATGACGTCATCAAAGTGGAAATGCGCTTTACGCTTCGGCTTATAATTCAGTCAATTTTCAATCCATTTCCAAGATATTTACACCACTTCATCGGAAAATCGATTTGGAAAATATTGAAAATATAGAAAACTATTGATTTTCAATACGTCAATTGAAAAATTGAATTATTTTCATATTTTTGCCTTCCCACTTCAGTGCTTCCCTAGCACGGATGGCAAAAATATATACGATATGAGCTATGGGTTAAGCTTCCTTATGATTGTATTTAATTTACGCCCTATAGAATCCGATCGAAAATTGTTGAGCTTCAGCTGTTGCTGCTTCCCCGGATAAGGCAACGAAGACATCCAAATTCACCAAGCGAGACGCCAACAAACCGATGAATCCATCGACTCATCCGCCAGTGAACGATATGGTTTTAGGTCCTATGCCTTTTACTGCGCGTCGTCATCATCGGTCAGCGGCTTGCGTTCATAGTAATTTATTTACTGTTTGGTTTAGTGTGACTTCGATTCGTTTTAATAAAATAGATTCAATCTATTCATGGATATAACTCCAAAATCGGTTGAGGATTGAACGTATACAATGTTACTACATACTTTGATAAACGTTGCGTGAAGAATCGTATTATTACATACCTGGATACATCCTACTATAGCTTCAAAGAGACTTACGTAGTCCTACGTCACCTATGCGGTCGTGTCTTGTGCTCAACTCCTCAGATTTTATTGAAAAATGAGTGGTTTTTGAATAGACGATGGAATGAACGCGAGTATCTCGTCTGTTTGTTTGTGCACATAGTTAGCGAATCACATTCTGCCAAAACTGGGGTGACTTTGCAATTCTCGTTTCGAGTGATTTTGGTTCGTTTCACCCATTTGTTTAACGTGGTCGAAACGAACCGAAAGCACTCGAAACGAGAATCGCAATGTCACCCCTGTTCTCTACTTTTCCAAGATAAATAGCGATCCGTTGTGAAGATGGCGTTACCACAGACAAGCAGACGAGACACTCGCGCGAATTCCATCGTCCAATAAAAAACCACTCATTTTTCAAAAAAGCATGGCGCAACATGGCCACACCGCGGCGCGCGAGTGTTGCTTCGAGTTTTCAGCACAAAAACATACAAATGTAAAAACTTTACAGTATAAAACCCTGCAAATGCAAGCTACTCCGCAACGTGCATAACAGAGGGTGCTAGTGTGCAAGTAAAATATGTAGGACGATGGTTTTAAAAATATTTTCTTCTATGTGTCATGTCAGTTCGTCAGTGGTGTTTTTTTTTTCCTGTATGGACTCATCACTGCGACCAGTATGGTTAGATCTATTGTGATATCGCCCGGGTGTTTGTTGTATAACCCGCACTGCATTTATTTTGGCTATAGTCGCTATTGAGTGAGCGATATGCTTCAGTGGTGTTACTGTTTAACGTATTTTGATTCAAATTTTCGGACACAAGTTTTTCAACGAAAATGTATGGGATGTTATGTCGGTTCGTCGGTGCTATGATTGCGAAATTAACGTAGACCGCAATATTCACAATCAGCAAAAAAAAACTACAAGGTATTTTTCCTTGTTGGGGACCTTGGACTATTGCGACCAGTTCTTTGATCTATTGTGGTGTGGTATACTACAAGGTACTACAAGGTATACAGCCCTAAGGGTTGCACAAAGGAGTGACGTAGGACTATTTCAGATCATCAGATCAAAGACTAATGTAAATTACATTTCTGGCATATGTATGTCTATAACAATCTGTGAATGTCATTGTTTAAGTGAATGTTTAAAAGAGAAGAGCGAAATATTCAGATTCAATTCTTCATTTAATGCAATGGTGGCTTTGAAAATACGAGGACGAGGGTTCATAAGTACAACGCCTGCAACCTTTGAGACATAGAGATTTCTTTTAAAAATCACTTGTGTGCATCATAAGGGTTGAATTGAAACAGTAATGAATGACCAATTTCTGTTTTATTTGTATGAAAGTCCTTATACTCCTACCACAGGGGTGAGGGGTCTCATACCATCATAAAATATACAAATTCATGCCTCCAAAAACCCCCACCTGCCGATTTTGGTTCCATTCTTGCTTGATTAGTTCTTGAGTTATGAAGAAATTTGTATTTCGTATGTAAGGAAGCCTCCCTCCCCTCCCTCTTAGAAGGGGAAGGGGTATCAGTACACTATAGAAAAAAAATTTACCTCCAAAAACCTGCACATGTTAAATTTGGTTCCATTTGCTTGATTAGTACTCGAGTTTTGATGAAATTTGTATATTATTTGTATGGGAGCCCTCCTAAAGAGGGAAGGGGTCTCGATTCACCATAGACAAAATTCTTGCCTTCTGAAACCCCTACATTCCAAATTTGGTTGCATTTGCTTGTTTAGTTCTCGGGTTTTGAGGAAATTTGTATTTCATTTGTATAGGAGTCCCCCTGTTACGCCTTCCTTAAAATTGCTCTCTTGCCCCCCCACCCCCCTATAAAATTGATAGTCATTTTATCTATCCTACCACATATAGATTGTTCAGTTTCGTTCAGTAGTTTAGTTGTTATTAGCATTTGAAATCTTTCATCCAAACGTTACATTTCTATTTTCGTTTTCACAAAGTGCTACCCAGTCCCAGTACAGTAAACAAAGACGTAGTCCTACGTTAAAAAATTGAAAATTTGTAAATTAAACTACCCGTGCTTTCATAGTGACGTAACTGCCAAAATGAGCTATCTAAGGTTGAGCTCCTCAGAAACTTGCTAAACTCGAGATTGTGACAGATTCACAGTTTATGTACAAAACATTTTAATTTGTGGCAATACGAAGTTTGTCGGATCAGCTAGTTTTTCATAAATAAGAGTAAAGCCGCCGTGAAAAATATTATTTCTTTTTTAAATTTACAATTGTCTTAATGATTTAATTATTTTTTACATAAAATGAATTTCATTTTTTAGAAAAACCATCAAATTATGTATGCTGATTCTGCTCATGTGTTGCTGCAATAACAAGCAAAACATTTTGAAGCAAACTGAAAATAACCCCAAAATTTCGAACTAAAAACAGACACTGAGGAAGCCTGCAAGTCGTGGCGAAATACGTATCTGTCGTGAATAAAATACACATAGTAGAATTAAATTGGATAAGTTTTCTTATTTTCTATTTTTAGGTTTCGTATTCCACTAAGACGCTCCAAAAACTTCAGTATAATGAAATTGTTTAGAAATCGAGCCCACCTGGTGGATAATGTCCCAAACACTGTTTCATTTTTCTACATCTGAATACAATTATTATGTTAATGATAATGATGATGATGACGACACTGATTATGATTTGTTCTCCATTTTCAAGTAAATGAAAAACCTGATTCTATGCATAAAATATATGGAGACTAATATTTGGCATGGTTGACATTCGGTACGGTTTCATCGTTCACAATCAGCTGCTATAGCGAAACTAAGAAAGAAATGTTGAATAATAATGAATTCTATCCAGAAAATCGTGCTTCTTCAATAAATGCTGATTTATATTAGTGGATAAATTCTGAACCAAAAACCGGCTCGCCCGAGCAGCCGGATATCAGAACATTATCTGCGAAAAGTTAGTGTTGACTATGAGAGAAATGGACAGTTTTGAGATCTGCACAAGGTCAGTACTGGTCAGAATTTGGGTGGAGATGGTCTAATCTCTAAGTTGCTCTCTAAACGCTAGCGGTTCACGCAACGCGTATTCTAACGTGTTTGCAGACTTGTATTATTTGTTTTAGTAATTTAATATTATAATTTCAAAGAAAATCCCAGCCGTCTGCTGAACGACACGATGGGGTTACTAACACTAACCGGTAAGTTATCCGTCTGTAGACTGTTTGGCTCTCAGAAGCTATTAGCTGGCTATACGTATGTCTGCAGGTCAGCTGCATGATCATAAACTGTTCGTCTGCTCTCTGACGTAGTTTTTATTATAATGAATGAATGCAGTCTTTTAACTCTTTTACTAATTCTTGAAATTTAATGTTGGGTTTCAATTTTTTTTTACATTTTTACACATGTTGATTTAAGTGTAGATAAAATTACTGAACAGTAGAATAAGGTGCTTTTTCTACAGTATTCATGTAACAATCAATAGATGTCAGTGTTCATTGTAGTGAAAAGAAACAGAAAATGTGAAAAGTGCTTGTGATTTGATGTTATACCCAAAGGTTCAACATAAGTATTGATATAACCTAAAAAACGATCAATATTACTATTGGTGGCTTCTGTTAGAAAAATATAGGTATATATTTTAAATAAAAATCCATTATATTTTGTAATAAGTTACATTGACAAAACATATGGGTCATTCCATGAGAAATTTACAGTTTAAATTTTGTTTCCGATGAAATATTTTTTTCGTGTTCCTTTTTATAACCGAGAAAAGCTATTCGGTACAAAGTTGTTTTTTGATATTTAAAACAGATTACAATCAGCATTTGAATAATAGTGATTTATTCAAATTATAATACTTTCATAAATAATATTTTGGGATATCTAATAGTAACATTGAAATAAAAAATATACGTCTCGATCTCTTTTGGACATAGAACGTGAAAAAAAATATTTTGTCGAAAAAACTACAAGCTATACAGCCCTAAGGGTTGTACGAAAGGGTGACGTAGGACTATATCAGATCATCAGATCAAAGACTAATGTAAACTGCATTTCTGGCATAAGTATGTTTATTAGAATCTGTGACTGCCATTATTCAAGTGAATGTTTAAAAGAGAAGAGCGAAATATTCAGATTCAATTCTTCATTTAATGCAATGGTGGCTTTGAAAATACGTGGACGGGGGTTCATAAGTACAACGCCTGCAACCTTTGAGACATAGAAATTTCTTTTAACCTTCCGTTACTCGCGCTGTTGTATTTTGTACAACACTTGTAGATTTTTGGATGCCATTTGGTTTTAAAGTAACAGATCGATGTCAAACCAAAATGTATTCTTCAATAAACTTATTATGAACAAAATGACATAATTATTTTATACATTAATGCGTTAAACTGTTCAGCAAAATACATGAGCATGAACCGAAATCGCAGAAACGATGCAAGCGGCGTGTGAGGAGTACCGCACTTGATTCGTACTGGAATTTTCTCTTATTTCTTCAAAAGGGAAAATGGTTTCTGTATACAGCAAAGTTATTCAGCAGTTGATCGTCATTACGCAGGTGTGCAAAAGTTCATAATTTCGTGACTTCACGGCGCTAGTGTATGGGCTAGTTTTCTGAATGTGTTCTATCTACGGAATCTGTTTATTTGTATGATCCTGTTTTCAGAAAAGGTTTTAGTGGACCAAAACTGCTAGGCTGATGAACACCACATCAGCCCTACTTTCTATCCACAGATGCCCTACTTTCTGCTAACTGCAGAAATGGTATCATGTGATGAGATGATTTATGTGAAAAATATCTAAGAAAACATGATAACTACTAGAAAAAAAAATCAATAGAATGTTACATCATTTAGGAACGATTGAAGGATCTTTCCGAATGCAGCAACTTGTATCTGGCCGCAATTTTAAGATGTACAATTTACAGCGGGTTTTGGCGCCACCTGGTGACAAACTTATAAAATATTATCCCCCAAATGATAGGTCTTAACCTACTGATTAACTTTGCTGAAGACAGTAACTTTCTATATAACCAGGATTCCGAGATATTCCGAGATAAAAAGTGTTGTACAAAATACAACGCGCGAGTATCCGTGTTACAAAAGTTGGTGCGAGTAACGGAAGGTTAGAAATCACTTGTGTGTATCATAAGGGTTGAAATGCTAATGAATTATCCTCTTACCACAAGGGTAAGGGGTCTCAAAGCATCATAAAATAAATCAATTCAAAATAAATTCATGCCTCCAAAAACCCCACACGCCAAATTTGGTGCCATTTGCTTGATTAGTTCTAGAGTTATGAGGAAATTTGTATTTCAGTTGTATGGGAGCCCCCTTCTTAGAAGAAGAAGGGGTCTCAGTACACCATAGAAAAACATCTTACCTCCAAAAACCCCCACAAGCCAATTTTGGTTCCTTTTGCTCGAATAGTTCTCGACTTATGAGGAAATTTGAATATTAGTTGTATGGGGGCTCCCCCTCCTAAAGAGGGGAGGGGTTTCAATTTACCATAGAAAAAGTTCTTGCCTTCTGAAACCGCTACATTCCAAATTTGGTTCCATTTGCTTGATGAGTTCCAGAGTTTTGAGGAAATTTGTGTTTCATTTGTATAGGAGCCCCCCCTCTTACGCCCCCCTTAAAATTGCTCTCTCACCCCCCTAAAAAATTGCTGGTCATTTTATCTATCCAACGACATATAAACTGTTCAGTTGTGTTCAGTAGTTTAGTAGTTATTAGCATATGAAATCTTTCATTCAAACGTTACACTTTTTTTTCGTTTTTACAAAGTGCTACCCAGTCCCAGTATAGTAAACAAAGACGTAGTCCTACGTCAAAACATTTGTTTTGTCAGTGTAACTTATCAATATAACAATACTACACTTATCAAAATAACAAAACTACACTCGGCACGTCGCATTTTTCCAACGGTATCCATCGCATTTTTCATTTAAGGTGAAATTATTCGTCATCGGTTCTGCAAATTTCAAAAGCAGTTTTTTGACGTAGGACTACGTCTTACGGCAAGTTTTGAGATAGGGTGTCATTTCAAATCGAAAAATGCGAGCGTCACGAAAAATGAAAGGTTTTGAGCGCTAATAGCTCAGCGGTTTTCCGATCGATTTATAATATTCTTACACCAATCGATCGGAAAATCTTCTAAGAAATAACCCAAATGAAGAAAAGTATGGATTCTTGAAGTTGAACTATTGAAAAACTGAAAATAATGAACCTATGTTTTACCAGAATGCTCGCTTCGTGATTAGTTGGAAGACTCTTTACGATGATCTAAACCTATACCAATTTGATATTTGTGCTTGTGAAGTAAGTCAAAACAAGTGACAAAGTTTACTCATTTCAACAAGATTTCTGAACACCGCGGTTCAACCAAGACCATTTTGATGTCCTTGCTTGGGAAGTACGCCAGAGAAAGTGACAAAGCCCCCTCGTGCCAACAGATTTCTTACGAATGCGATTCAACCTAGTCCAACTTGATGTCTGTGTTAGGGAAGTGTGCCAGAAAAAATGACACAAGTTCGTTGTCCCAACAGATCGCAAATTCTTTACTGCGAGACGATTAAACCTAGGCGAATTTGATATCTGTGTTGGAAAAATGTGCTACAGCTGTAGTGTTCGGTTATAATATGACTCTGTATGAATACGCATGCTTGCCGTTTCATTAGAAGGGTAGTGAAAAGATGTGCTGTTGATAAAATAGGATTAAATTGGTAAAGTCCCTTCAACGTGGGAAACCATGAATAATAAAAACAATCTTTAATTTCTTGATTTTGTTAAATTGTTCTCAAATGCACAACCTTTTCAGAATTCAACGTATGTAATGTTACTACTTTAATAAATGTTACATACAACGTATGTAGCATGTAGGGGAATGTCCCCGGCTATGAAACAGGTTTTGTTTTTTGGCCATAGCTTTTGATCGGATCATCTAATTTTAAATTTTTTAAAAGCATTGGAAAGTTAAAACGTATACCTATCTTTTTGCCGAAGGAAGTATATGGTTTTTGTTTAAAACACAAAAGTTATAGCAAAATTTTAAAACATGGTTTTTTGTGGCTAAAAGAAAAGTGTCCCCGGTTGTGACCTAGGGAAATCTTTAGAAAAGACAAGAAAATATAGAAATATCAAAGGAAAATCAAAAATTAAAATCATTTATTCATGAAAAATACTAAAAATACAAAATCATTAATCAATTTCTTCGATTAATCATCTAAATCTGAATCGCAATGAATGCATGTAAAAAAGCAAGCAATCATATTGGCGCATTTCAAATGCACTGGCCTGTTACATGTGTTACAAGGATTTGAGTTTTTGCTAAACCTAAATAAATCCTGCTGTCATAAAAACTCATAATGCCCCAATTGAAGTAATCTACGATCATTAAAGTTTAAACTAATTGATTTTCTAGATGTCTCACAACCGGGGAACTGAACTGTTTCATAACCGGGCGGCGGCCATATTGCAAAAAAAATTATATAACAATTTTTGAGCCAATTATTTCACCTAAAATTTGTCTGTGTGATGAAATAGGGGTCCAAAACTTAGCTTATATGCCTTTGCCTGAGCTTTTTTCTTCCATTTGGTACACAAAATAATCAATTGCGAAACATGCGAAAAAACTTTTTTGGGTGTTTTTTCAAACACTTTTCCTACAAAGCATTGTAAATGTTGAAGTTTGACCGTTGTTTGCTCAAAAGTTATATTACTATGAGACTAGACGTTGGTAGCAACTTGACAGCACTAGGAAAATAAAAATGTTAAAAATTACGGGTGTTTCACAACCGGGACCGTTTCACAACAGGGGACAATCCCCTATATATGTTGCATATAGCATGTATACATGAAGAATCGAATGATTACAAGCATGAATACATGCTACTATCACTACAAAGAGACTTACGTAGTCCTGCGTCACTTATATATGCGGTAGTGTCCTGTACACAGCACCTCTGATTTTTAGTTTAAAACAAAAATTTTGTTCATGAAAATATATTCGCTCTGTTCAGAATGGCAAGAAGAATGCAGTGAATACATTTCTATAAACAGACCCACGCTTTTGGGTTTAAAAACTGCTTCTGAAATTGGGCTTTCCGACGAAAAGTAAATGACTGCTAGTTTCCCGTTAACGTTCATATGAATTCTTCGTAGCTCGGACTCATACAAATACGTTTACGTATGATCTAATCTTGAATGGTTTTCAACCAAAATACTAGCAATAGGAACTTAAAAGTGGATTATTTATCAAGACTAATTCAATTATCGTTACTAAGCAGCCAAAATTAGTTCAATTTCCTACTCAAAATTTAACCTTGTACACTTTAAGGACAGTCTGAGTAGTTTTAACTAAGTTTTAACCCTCTAACGGGCAACATCGTAAAAACGATGCGATTGATCGATATCATGAAAGTACACTCAAAATAAGCTTAAGTTCTGATTTTCATGCAAAAATAATTATCTGGAGCAGCGGCAGGTTAGAAAAAGTTTTTCATGTCTAACGCTCTACCCAGATATTTTTTCAATTCAGATATAGGGTAATTGATCTTGAATGGACCTATTTAGCGCTTTTTAACACCACCACTCGCACTCTTGCTCAGTTTACTCGTCATTTATAAATAATATGTGGTGATGTTACTATTTGTTGGAAAGTATCACCTTTTTGCCTTTCTACTATATAAATATATAGTATAAAGGTATAGAAATCACTTGAAAAACCGGAAATGGAAAGAAGGTCCTACGGGCCGAATGTTATATACCATTCGACTCAGTTTCGAAAACTGAGCATTTTCTGTGTGTGTGTATGTATGTGTGTGTGTGTGTGTGTGTGTGTGTGTGTGTGTGTATGTAACGCTTTTAATCTCACTCACTTTTCTCGGAGATGGCTGGACCGATTTTGATGTTCTTAGTGTCAAATGAAAGGTCTAGGTGTCCCATTGGTCGCTATTGAATTTCATACTGATCGGACTTTTAGTTCAAAAGTTATGTATAAAAATACGAAAAATATGGGACTTCATCATCTCTTAGATCCCTTAACCGATTTGAACAAAATTGATTGCATATGAAAGAGGAGCCTTACAAACCCTTAGCTTCCAAATTTCATGATGATTGGACTTGTAGTTTGAAAGTTACATAAAGAGATGTGAAAAAATAGTATTTAAAACATATTTTTGTAACATTTAAGAATTAATTCAATGAAAAACATCACACATTTTATTATTATTTGAAAATTACTGCTGAGATCTATCAAACGAAACCGAGTTATTTAAAATCGGACGGTTCATTCAAAAGTTATTCAAACTTTAACACTTAAGCACCGTATATTAAACCGTTAAAACGTGTGAAATCAAACCATATCAATCAAATGTTGATTGTATCCAATGTGCGTGATGTATGTGTGTATGTATGTATGTATATATGTATGTATGTATGTATGTATGTATGTATGTATGTATGTATGTATGTATGTATGTATGTATGTATGTATGTATGTATGTATGTATGTATGTATGTATGTATGTATGTATGTATGTATGTATGTATGTATGTATGTATGTATGTATGTATGTATGTGTATGTGATGACAATTTGCAATGAAATTCAAGAAAAGTGAGAAACATGTCAAAAGTCAGAAGTTTTTGAAGCTTCTTAGTGGAATACGAACTCTGAAATAAAAGAAAAGAAAAAAACTTTTACCGACTAAATTGCACTATTTAATATTTATTCGCGACAGATACGTATACCCTTTGAAAAAAGACACTGATGAAGCCTGCACGTCGTAGGCGAACTACGTATCTGTCGCAAATAAATATTAAATAGCGGGATTCAATTGCAAAGTTTTTTCTTTTCTTTGATTTTAGATTTCAATTGTCATTTTCTTCACTTGCTGTTACTCACAATTGCACGCAAAGTAAAAAGCGGAGAAAAGCAGTTAATTTAAGTATATAAGTATAGTGTTTTATAGGATCAAAATACTAGTGAGTTGATTTTTCCAAATAAATTTATACAAATTTTGCGCATCAATATATGCTCTTTTCAATCCATAGATACTAGAGCTTAGAAATGTTATTTGAAAAATAGGAAGTAAACGTTGCACGGTAGTAACTTTGTACGATTTGTTTTCGTTAGTGACATTTTAAAGGACAGATGTCTTATGTCATGTATCATGTTTTAATAAATAAATCAAAAATGACCAGCACTGGAAATCATATCGATCATATTTCTCATTCTCAAGCATGTTTATGGTGCAGTTTTTGCACTATTTTTCGACCTCATCTCGTTTTCCTAACCCCCTAACATTGTAAAAACGATGCGATCAAGCTAATGACTATCTTTTCATGAAAGTACATTCAAAAGAAGCTCAAGTTTTGATTTTCATGCAAAAATAATTATCTGAAGGAGCGCCATCTAAGAAAAAGTTCAATTTCTCTTTTTCATATCTAATGCTCTATTCAGTTATTTTTTCTAATTCAAATATATTGCAAAATTGAAGCCAAGCAAACTAATAGTAAAATTTTGAGATTAATCATTTTGTTGTAGATATCCTTTTTCTTCAAAACGAAGTATAATAATAATTTTTCTGAACTCTTGTTTTTCAAAAATGCTAACTTTTGAACGCATGGTATTAATATCAAAATATCAAAAAAAATCTACCCTTTGGGCTAAAACCACTCAAAAAAAATATCAAAAACCTGATTTAATCCTCCTAGTGGTGAAAGGAACCTTTGTTATACGGTCTTATTTGCTATTTGAGATAGAAATCGACACGTTTGGTTTACATGAAATTTTTGGAAATTGAATAAGTTTACAAAATTTGAACCAAATAGAAGCACTTATAAATTTTGATAGTTCCTTTTCTCATGAAATTGCTGTGTAAGTTGTTACTAATGAGGGTAAGTGCAAGTAAAAGTAAGTTGTAAGATGAAATACTATTCTCTATATAGTTACAAATCGTATATTACGTATATACTAACGTATATTCTTCAATAAACTTGTTATGAGCAAAATGTCAGAATTATTCAATGCATTATTACTTTAAATTGTTAGGAAAATAGATTAGCATAAACCGACATCACAGAAACGAAGCAAGTAGCATGTGAGGTGTACTGCAATTGGCCCCAACTGGAATTTTCTTTCGTTTCTTCATATGGAAAAATGGTGTCTGTGTGCCGCAAAACTACCAGCAAATGTAAAATGTTTAAAATGTATCCGTCTGTTGGTAGTCGAGTAATTCGGGGTCAAAATCAGGGTATTTTTTATAATCAAAGTTCTACAGTTCGTAAACAAAGAAACATAGAGGTATACTATGTTCAGCAAAGTTGTGTATTTTTATTATTTATACAACTTTGTAATACATGAAAAAGTCATACAACAATTACAAAAAGAGCTAAAATAGAAAAACTGATTTTTCAAATTCATATACAATAAATAAGATCTCTTCGTTGAAGAGATAGAAGATTACTGTCTTCAGCAAAATTTCTTGTAATAATATGCTCTAAAACTTTGCAGAACACATCAATGTGCTATATTGAAACTGAAGGAAAATAATTTTTTTATTTCACTTTTAGGGGGATTAATCAAAATCCAAATTCTACCAGACGATAGAGCTTTCAATTTCAAGAAACTCTTCCAAAGGTTCGATAAACTTAAAACCAAGTTTTCCTAGTCAAAACTCTAGTGCGCTCGTTTTCTTTGGTTTTGGGCTATTGTGCGCGCGAGTAACTGTATTATAAAAGTTGGCGCGAGTGTTCGAAGGTTAATATCTTTTGACCGGTAAAACCAATTCTTATGAAATTTTGCATATATATTCGTAGTGTGAAAACCTCTCGTTTGATATTAAAATAATTGAAATTAGGTTATGTTTCTTGGTTAAAATAAATATAAATTATTGTTAATTTTGGTGTGGTGTATTGAATTACTCATAACTTTCAAATTAAACATCCAATCAAAAAACCATTCAATAGTGATCTATCCGGCTATATTACCTGCCAAATGAAACTAATAGCACGTAAATCGGTTTGGCCATCTCTGAGAAACAGGCGATCATTTGAACCTTGTCAAAACTGTTTTTTTAAGCATAACTTTTAAACCACTTGTTTGTTTTCAATAAAAATTGGTGTGAAGTTTAGCAATAGTAAGAGCTTTTATTTGGTACTAAGATCGACGAAATCGGTTATGTGGTTCCGGAGAAAATCGTGTCACGTAATTTTCACATTTTTGCTTATAACTTTCAAACTAAAAGTCAGACCACGAAACCATTTAATAGTGATATACTAGGTAAAAATACCTTTCAAATAAAAGTTATAGCAGACGAATCGGTTCAACCATCTCCGAGAAATAGGCGATTGAAAATTGAAGCGCACACACATACACACATACACACACACACACACACACACACACACACACACACACACACACACACACACACACAGACATTGCTCATTCGTCGAACCTGATCGATTGGTATATGTGACACGGCCCTCCGGGCCTCAGATCGACTTCGTGTTTTTCGACCAATTCCTAAACCTTTGTTATATTGTATAACAAAGATAAAAATATGCTATGAACGCATATTTCATATTGTCAGTTCAAAACAAGTTTCGTATGTGGCTCTGAAACCCAAAAGTTAAGGCCGACCGATTATAAAACTAAATAAGGTGTTCATCAAATAACATAAATGACGCTTACAAGTATTTACGCACCCAAGGAAAGAAAATAGAATTATTCTACGCAATACGTTGTGAATTTTACTGGCAAATAAGGATTTTGAGGAATACGGAACGGATATTTAAAAATATACTCAAGTTAATTATAGATGTTCCTGAGAAATTAAATAATGATTATTGTGGCAGTAGAAAGGCTAGGTCACGCCGCTAGGTGGATTAATTCGGGTTTTTCTACATTATCAGTACTTTAAAAATGTATAATTGATGAAACTTTTATTAAATATATCGTTTTTATCCAAAGCCTATTTTTGATCTTGAATGGACCCAACATGATCTTGAATTGGACCTATTTTTGATTTTGAAATGGACCTAAATTTGGATTGTCATAGTTTCTTCCATGTAAATGAACAAAATAATAACAAAGAACTTTTTTTTAATAGTACAACTATACTACTGCTATTTATTAATAGGACACAAGGTTGAACAGCTTTTACCTTTCTTATACTCTGTTAGAAAGGTATGAAAGTCGGTTGAAAAATTTGAAATCAATCACAGTCGCCGATGGTCTTGTTTTTATGTCAGCCCAACAATTGAACAATGTTTCAGTGACTTGATATGCGTTATGTATGTATCTGTGTGTGACATTTGTATATTGGAAATTTATTATTACCTGTTGTTCAGATATGGTTGAAACGATTTCTACGTCATAAAAAAATTATGTCGCCTATTAGTTTCAAAAATTTAAACCATTCATTAAAAATATGTAATATAACTTGTATTAAACGTAGTTTATTAAGTACAGTGGGGTTCGAGTTTTTATTTAGTGACTACATATTTCGAAAGGTCAGACTTTTACTGACGTAGGACTACGTCTTACTGCAAACTATCTAAAGGTTTGCGACAGCCCCTGTCGAACATTTTGAATATAAAACCGTTGCAATCGTGAAAAATTCGTTAATTAGTGGTAATTATTCAATTTTTGACACATTTATATGCAATTTTTTCAGTTAAAAAATGGTCTAGATTTTGCCACGGTTTCGATTTTGGCAACATAGGCGACACGCATTTGTTGTCAAATTCGAAATCATACTGTAAATGGTGCTTGAAAAAATTAGACTTGGTAATTCTACTAGGTTTAAAGGTAAGGTTAGATACAAGGTTTTAATTTTAAATGATAGTCGATGAAGAACTGTACCAGATAGAAAATAGGTGAACCTTCCTATTTTCTATCTGGTACAGTTGAATATTTTAGATCTCAGGGTCACTCAATTTCGGTGGACAAGGAGGTATTAATTTTGTCACAAGTCAGAGGGGAGAGGTGCTTAAAGAAAACTTTACATCCCCCAAGAAAAAAATCAGAGGGGTTGTGTATAAGATGCGACCACGGATGACGTAGTACAACGTTAGTCGGGTTGCATGATTTTGAATATTTTACTAAACTGATTTTTAATCGATCTGTCAGTCGATCAAAAGGTGATGTGAAGTCAACCTGCTTACTTATCGGCGGAATATAAGGTCTTTGCCAAATATTTTTTAAGTTTTTGTCACCCCCCCCTTTGGAAATTGGCTTGAAAAATCGGGGGGCTAAAAAAATTTGTAGGCTATGAGTATAAAATCAATTGTCCGTATGCTCTACAGCCTGAAAAACTCGAAAAATGAGAGTACTTAACACTTCTAGCACGAAACAGAAATGGAAATTCGAATTCGTAGTTTCCGAAAATCGTCCAAAAAAATTCTCTCGTTTTTGTCTTCTTTTCGTACCTTTTTGCATGGAAAATAATAACGTATATATTAAAAGCAAGAACAGATTTGGCCCTTGCCCCTACGGCTCCTTGAAGATAGTCGTTCAAAAAAACCATGAATTGCGGTACCGTGGATTGGCGCTGGGGGCTTATCCGAATTGAAAAATTCCAAAACGACATGAAAGAACATTTAATTATCTCGTGTTTGATCCATCCTTTTTTAGAATCCGAACACATAACAAAATGGCGACAATTAATACATAAAAGTATGGTTTTTAAGCGAAAAAATTGACTTTAAACATTTCTAAAAAATACAAAAATTACAATATCAAGAAAAGGATGGGTCAAACACTAGATAATTTTGTTGGCTTTCAAACAAAAAAAGAATCATAAGAATTGCTTGAGCCGTTCTTGAGATATTTATGGTACCGACTTTCAAAATCTGGTTTCGAGAAAAACGACGTTGAAGTTTTTACTCGTTGTTTAAGGGGGCATAGTACTTTTTCAATGTAAAAAAATCGAATTTTTTTTATTGATTATTTCGAAAGATTAACATTTTGACCATATGTGTTTCAAGTCATTTCGATGAATTCCAAAAATTGACAAAGTTACAACTATTTGTACCGCGCATGTCTGGAGCGATTACACAGCGAATTAAAACTTCAACGTCGTTTTTCTCGAAACCAGGTTTTGAAAGTCGGTACCATAAATATCTCAAGAACGGCTGAAGCAATTCTCATGATTCTTTTTTTGTTTCAAAGCTAACAAAATTATCTAGTGTTTGACCCATCCTTTTTTCGATATTACAATTTTTGTATTTTTTAGAAATGTTTAAAGTCAATTTTTTCGGCTAAAAACCTTACTTTTATGTTTGAATGTCCTCCATTTTGTTATGCGTTCGAATTTTAAAAAAAGGATGGGTCAAACACGAGATAATTTAATATTCTTTCATGTCGTATTGGAATTTTTCAATTCGGATAAGCCCCCCAGCGCCAATCCATGGTACCGCAAATCATGTTTTTTTCGAATGATCATGTTCAAGGAGCCGTAGGAGAGAGGGGAAGAGGTTCACATATGCAAACAAAACTGCAAATATTAGTATAAAGTGCAATGTTTAGCAAGCAATAAACCCGAATCGATTCGCTTTTCGCGTTATCGAGAAAAAAATATTTGAAATAAGGCAAAAAATATGGTGTAAAAAGTACTATGCCCCCTTAATCGCTCCAGACATGCGTGGTACAAATAGCTGTAACTTTGTCAATATTTGGAATTCATGCAAACGACTTCAAACACATATGGTCAAAATGTTAATCTTTCGAAATAATCAATCAAAAAATTTAGGTTTTAAAAAATTGAAAAGGTACTATGCCCCCTTAACAGAAGGCAGTTAGTATCCCTCTTATCTTTTGATCCATATTATCTTTTAATCAATGATGGTTAAAATTTTTGTACAATACCGATTTTGTACAAATTAAGTTTATATTATTTTAGGCATAAAATGACATATGTTAGCTAACTAATTAGGAAGACTTTTTAGTTTCAAAACTAGAGGCTACAATATACAAACACTATGAAGCAACTACGAAAAAGGATGAGTGATAGTTAGTTTTATCAATATAATTAAGTTTTTATTTAGGCTATAAATCAAGTCTACTTTTAATATCCCGTGCTTATAGATTAATTATAAACGGAGATACTATAGTGACAACAAGCAGTTTTATGGAATATACAACGGCGTGTTCGTTGGTGGTAGGCAATGATAGCTACCGGCAGTGATGTCTCGAAGCGCAAAACTAGGTCCATTCTAAAATCAATACTAGGTCCATTCAAGATCAAAAAAGGGGGTTAACATTTTTCAAGAATTTGAAGATTTTATTGGTTTTACTGAACTTTTAAATACTTAAATTGAAATTACACATATTTTAGCATAATTTTAAGAGTATTGTTTTATTTCAAACCAGAAGGGTTCCGGGTAGTAACCGTTTGAAAATACTCTATGGTGACTGCCAAAACGCTGAAAAACAGCTACTTTTAAATACGCGGCAATAAAGTAGTTTTGGCTATAATTTTAATTTAATTTTAGTATATTTACGTTCAGAAATGATTAAAGATAAACATAAAAGCTAAATACAGTATAAAGACTTGATAATTATATCCTAAAATTCTTATTTAAAAATAGGTCCATTCAAGATCAGAATTCGACTAGGTCCATTTCAAAATCATTTACCCTATTGCAAATTTGAAATAAAGCATGAAATTTACTCATAGAAAAATTTTAAGATCAATCATTTTGTTCTAGATGTCCTTTTTCTTCAAAAGTAAATAATGAAGGGAATATTCTTTTCAGGGAAATTTTTCGCAATTTTTGTTATTAAAAGAGGATAACTTTTGAATGCGTAGCCAGAATATTGTGATATTGATATCAAAATGTCAAGAAATCTGTTCTGAACACATTTAGTGTATTGACAGTTCAAAACAAATTTCGTATGCGGCTCTGGAGATCCAAAAGCGAAGGCCGTCTATAGACGGTCTTACCCGTTAGAGGGTAAGGTAAATCCAACCTATTTATAGATAGACCCATTAAGTGTATATTGGCAATCCTACTCGGTAAATGCCGCCCAGTTAGCCTCGGGTTACTATGCTGGCCTAACAAGCCAGTAGTCGTATGTACGAATCTCGACTGGGAGGTGCTGCTATAGAGTCAGTAGGATCGTTGCACTAGCTCCGTTATTGTCCTGTACTCTATCAGCCTGGTGCGAAATCTGTCGATAAAGAAGGGTCAAGTTCTCAACAGGACGTTTATATCCATGGCTTTGCTTTACTCGGTAAAAATGGCAATTCGCTCTGTGATTTGAAAAATATATTATAAGAAAATTTATTTGACATTATTATGTGGTTTAAAACGACCTCAGAAACACATTATTGGCCATCAATGGCTTTTTAGATTTTGAAAAATTTGAAATTGTTTGGCACGTATTACGGAAGCCATTCCTTTCCATTCAAATTAATAAATTAAATGCAGTGGTATAAATGCGGAGTACCATAGTCATCCTGTAAATTCACATCCTTTAGGACACACATAAATGGAAGATTGCAAATCATGTAATATGTTATTTTACAATATAAAAATAGTTTATATGCATTTTAGATTGAGTTGAATGTGAGTTTTATCATTCTGTGTAGAAACATGTGTGCAGATGTTCCAGTAATATTGGAATTATTTGGAGCGAACCAACCAACGATTGAATGCCCCATAAAATAGTAAATCTATACCTATAAAGAAGGATTTCTGTCTGTCTGTCTGTCCGTATGTTCCTTATAGAATCGAAAACTACTGAGCCAATCGGCATGAAAATATGCATGTAGAGGTTTTTTGAGGCCAGGAAAGGTTTTAGTGATGGTTAGAAACCCCTCCCCCCACTAAGAGGGGGGGCTCCCATACAAATGAAACACAAATTTCTGCATAACTCGACAACTAATCAAGCAAATAGAACAAAATTTGGCATGTGGGTGTTTTCGGTGACAAGAATTTATTCTATGGTAAATTGAGACCCCTCCCCCCTTTATAAGGGGAATTATAACTTCTCTCCTCTTTAAAAGGGGGGGCTTCCATCCATAACTCGAGAACTAATCAAGCAAATGGAACCAAATTTGGCATGTGAAGGTTTTCGAGGGCAAGAATATTTTCTATAGTAAATTAGAACCCCTCCCCACTTTAAAAGGGGGGGCTCCTGTACCAAAGAAACACAATTTTCCTCATAACTCGAGAAGTAATTAAGCACCAAATTGGGCATGTGGGTGTTTTTGGAGACAAAATTTTTTTCTATGATGAATTGGGACCCCTCCCCGTTTTAGGAGGGGGGGATCCTATACACATGAAATACAAATTTCCTCATAACTGAAGAACTAATCAAGCAAATGGAACAAAATTTGGCATGTGAAAGTTTTCGAGGGCAAGAATATTTTCTATGGTAAATAAGGACCCCTCCCAACTTTAAGAGGGGGGGCTCCTATACAAACGAAATACAAATTTCCTCATAACTCGAGAACTAGTCAAGCAAATGGAACAAAATTTGGCACGTGGGTGTTTTTGGAGACAAAATTTTTTTCTATGATGAATTGGGACCCCTTCCCACTTTAGGAAGGGGGGCTCCTATACAAATGAAATGCAAATTTCCTCATAACTCGAGAATTAATCAAGCAAATGGAACCAAATTTGGCATGTGAAAGTTTTCTAGGGCATGAATATTTTCTATGGTGAATTAGAACCCCTCCCCACTTTAAGAGGGGGGGCTCCTATACAAACGAAATACAAATTTCCTCATAACTCGAGAACTAAACAAGCAAATGGAACCAAATTTGACACGTGGGTGTTTTTGGAGACAAAATTTTTTTCTATGATGAACTGGGACCCCTCCTCACTTTAGGAGGGGGGGGCTCCTATACAAATGAAATACAAATTTCCTCATAACTCGAGAGCTAATCAAGCAAATGAAACCAAATTTGGCATGTGAAAGTTTTCGAGGGCAAGAATATTTTCTATGGTGAATTAGGACCCCTCCCAACTTTAAGATGGGGGGCTCCTATACAAACGAAATACAAATTTCCTCATAACTCGAGAACTAATCAAGCAAATGGAACCAAATTTGGCACGTGGGTGTTTTTGGAGACAAAATTTTTTTCTATGATGAATCTGGACCCCTACCCACTTTAGGAGGGGGGCTCCTGTACAAATGAAATGCAAATTTCCTCTTATCTCGAGAACTAATCAATCAAATGGAACCAAATTTGGCATGTGGGAGTTTTAGATGGCAGAAATTTTTTCTATGGTGAATTACGACCCCTTCCCCTTTTAAGAGGGGAGCTCCCATACAAATGAAATTCAAATTTCCTTATAACTGGAGAACTAATCAAGCAAATGGAACCAAATTTGGCATGTGGGAGATTTTGGAGTCTTGAATTTATTTTACGATAGTTAGAGACCTCTCACTCCTGTGGTAGGGGGATATGGACTCTCATACAAATAAAACAGAAATTTTTGCGAAACTCAAAAACTATTCGAATTCGAGAAATTCGAGACTCTTCCATAAAACATTAGTCAATACAAGACCACAAAAACTATCTATAGTAACACTAGATCATTCAGGACGACACGGTCGCGAGTGTTGCCGGTGACCCGCCGTCGGAAGCGCCGCCCACTGGGGGGCTTGCAAAACTCGAGATTGTGACAAAGATCATCCGAGATTCATGATTTATGTACAACACAGGTTAATTTGTGGCAATACAAAGTTTGTCGGGTCAGCTAGTAAATAAATAAATATTGGAATTATGTCGGGGGATAGTACTTAAAGATAATTTGAATGCCCACTTTATCAGTTTCAAATTGAGCTATATGATAATATGGTGAGCCATAATGTTGGCTTTAAACAATTATCAAAATTATAACATTCTATTCGTTAATATATCTAAAATGTTGCTTTTCTTAACATTAGCAGGTGCTTCTACAACGTTGACGAATCAATATATATTTAACAATAGACAATCGAAATTCTCTCAAAATTGTACTAAAATCGACCAAAATTATGAAAGGTTTTTAGTTTCCACTATTACTGCACTGAGAATATAATTTCGTATTGTTTTTGAAAAAACATTCGTAAAACTATATTCGCAGCTGGTACAAATAATTTCATACCATTTAAAAACTTTCGTAGGTTTATTGTCTACCGCAAATGTTGTTATTACGAATGGCTCGTAATTTTTACGAGAGCACATTCGTAGCTGTCTTGCATCAAGACCCATTTGATGCACCGTTGTTGTCTGGCATCATTATCGACAAAAACAACGAAGGCGAAGTTAAACAAGCTTAGTTCGTTTCCCGATCAAAAATCAGCTTTTTTTTCAGAGATAAAAAAGATTTCGCTATTTTGCGATAGGTGTCGGTAATATAGCATGCTGACACCGATCGGAAAATAGTGAAATCTGGTATTATTTTTATCGACAGCCTTTTCGTGCTTTCGTAAAATCTACGAACCATTTTGTATAATGCAATAATTCGTACGAATATAGCTTTGTTACTATGTACAAAACATTCAGGATTGATTTTACGAATCTACTTCGTGGTAGAAAACAACGAATGAATTCGTAAAGCAAACGATCGTTTTCGTACTATAAACCAAGTTTTATTATCAGTGTGGTACAAGGGATTTGTTTGCATTTTAGTCCGAGGATTTCAGGAAAATTAATTACAATAATAAGGTTCCTTCGTGCATTTAACTAATAACGTTTAAATATCAGCTAAGCTTTAAGCTTAATTTCTTCTTTTACAGCACTTTTCTTCGCGTTATTAACTATAACAAACCAAGAACCAGCAAACACCTATTATTTTCCCAACTATTACTGCAATCCATCGCTCTGCCAAAATGGTGGTCCTCATGTTGCCTGTTATTCTTCATATCCTTTTGGCGTCAGTTGTACTGGAAAACAACCACAAATAGTACCTATGACCGCTGATCTCAAGGCTCAAATCCTTGACCAACACAATAGGCAACGTGCTCAGTTGGCCAGCGGACAGCTACCTGGATATGCTCCTGCTGCGAACATGCCGACACTGCAGTGGGATTTAGAATTACAATATTTGGCAGAAGCCAATGCACGATCATGTGAATACGGTCATGATAAGTGTCGTAATACTTATTGGAGTAAATATGTGGGTCAGAATATTGCTATTTTGAGACACTTTGGATTGCAAATCTCCAAACCAGAATCGATCAAGTACTTTATGGATGCATGGTTCAACGAATATGTGTACGCTTATTCTTACGTAGATAGCTATCCGAAATATTATTATGGGTATGATTATATATTTTAAGGTACATCTTAACAATTGATAATTTTATCACGAATCATTACAGGCCGCAAATAGGTCATTTCACGCAGATAATCAGTGATCGCACAATCAAGATTGGCTGTGGTATGACTACATTTAAAACATATAATGGGAATGTTTGGACGAATGATTATTTCGTATGCAATTATTCGTTTACAAATATAATCGGACAACCGACGTACACCAAAGGAGCTCCAGCCTCGCAGTGTTCTTCTGGGCCCAACTATGCTTATCCTGGACTCTGCAATTAACCGAAATCTGGAAATATTTCACATGACAAATATAAATTAGAAAATCATTTTTCATGGCATTTATTATTTATAGCGATGTTTAGAACTCGGAATGTTTTTTGGTAATATCATTTCATTTTGGTAATATACCAACAAGGCTCCGCATCCCAAACTCGAGAATAAAGGGGTTTCCAAATATCCACAAGCCTGACAAAGAATTTTTACATTGCATACAGAATCACTGCTTAAAGAAAAAGTAATTTTGCTCTTGGCTTTACATAAAAAAATAAGGGCTTTACTTGCTTTAAAACGGATAAAACTTTAAAAATCTCGCGATCGGCGAAGAACACCTCGTAGCGATGAGTGATTCTTAAACACGATGAAGCTGGAATTTTTTAGACCAAATTGTACTCATTAAGAGAAAAATCTAAATGTAGTTTTCAAACAGAATTAAAAATTATTTGCCAGAACTGGTGCTCAAAAATAATATCTTTATCGAATTCCTTAGTTAATTTTCTTTGAAAATGTGAAAATAGTGTCTTTCTACACCCAACTATTGCTGGCGATATAGGTAAGCAAAAGAAAATGAGAGGGTTAAACAAAAACGGGTATTTCTTTAAAATGGAGGTGCTTCCATTAATCGAGGGGATTCCTTACCGACACCAAATTTTGGATTTTTACTTTCTGACTTCAAACGAATAATCTGGCAAAATTTGGTTCAAATCCGTGAAGGTCGATTACACGTTTGAACTTTTTCTTGGTCACTTGGCGTGGAATGACCCATAGCATCTGATTGTAAGGATCGTACTGGTCAAACCAAAAATGCAGATTATTGCCAGGCTTGTGGATCTTTGGAAGACCCTTTATTCTTAAGTTTGACTTATATATTTTCAGGACACAAACTTGATTACTGTTTGAGAAAAGCAGATTTTATACTGAGCTGAGTTCACGTCCAGCAGTCAAATCGAACAGTATAGTCGAACAGTCGAGTTAAATAGTCAAGTCGAACAACCAAGTAATCGAATCGAGCAGTCAAATCGAGCAACCGCGTCCAGCAGTGCAGTCGAGCAGTGACGTTGAGCATTCCAGCCAAGCAGTTCAGTAGAGCAGTTCAGTCAGGCGATTGAGTTGTTCAGTCGGGTCGAACAATCCAGTCGAGCCGTGCAATCGAGTAATCGAATCAAGCAACTGACAAGGAAACATCACTATCGGTCACAGGCTTAGAGCTTAACCATAAACACCATAGTGTAGTTCTGTCGATCCAGAATATCACTGCACTGCTCGTATAGGTGTAGTCTATGGAACTTTTTTGAGAAAACTTAACTTGAAATTTGTATGTGAATGTAACTCAATGGAGGCGCATGGTACATGAATATCCTACATACACCCTGCACCCTCAAGTAACAGAACAAAAAGAAAATTAAATTGACTGAAAAAGCATGATTTTATTATGCAACAAGCGTTTCTAAAATTACATTTTTGTCCACCTGGAACTGTTATTAAACTTGTCTTTTACTAGTAATTTGTTAATTGCGTTACAAGTTATTCGTTTACAATACAGGATGAAATTTTCTTTCTATTTAAGTAGATACTGTGGCATAATTGGAGCAAACTTCTCTGTTGGCAAACTTTCAACAATGTTTACAATACGTTTGGATAACCGAATAAAGCTTTCTTCTTTATCTTTTCTTTGTTACGTATCATGTTGTATAAAACAGTAAGAAACAAAGTTCGTTTGTGTTGTATTAATTATTTGTCAAGATAAGCCCATTGCTATGAATGGTTTTCGGTATTCCGACGAATAGTGTTACAAGTTAGGTGAAAGTCGAACCCAGCTGACACTTGGCTGAAAACTCGTTGCAGCCCGACGATGCGATGACCCCATTTGCTGTATAATTTTTTTTTCGTAACGGTCCTTAGAGGAACTTTCTGCTACGAAAAGATCCTGGTTAAGCACAGGATATCAGCTACAAGGATTACTCGGCACGGATTTCTCCTGGTTGCTAGGGTGTCCAGTCCAATTAGCATCAGGCACGCTTCGTATCTTGGAAATTGGAGCGGGTGCTTCCATGACAGGCGACGGAGGGCGAATCGAATGAATTTGCGTTGCGAATTTGCATGCTACTATCACTACAAAGAGACTTACGTAGTCCTGCGTCACCTATATATGCGGTCGTGTCTTGTACACAACCCCTCCGATTTTTTCCTGGAGAACGACACAACTGAACACTTACTAATGTTGAGCACCATTCTATTTTCGTTTCGTTTTCGGAAAACGGCGCCTTCTACTATATTGATCGCGAGATAGATCTTAAGATCGTTAGCAAAGGAGAGCCTGAGTCCTCGTAGTGGAAAGTTTTTTTTTTATTTACTAAAAACAATGGCTTTACTTTAAACATAGCTGTGCCAAGTGGTATCGGACATAAAACTATTTCTACATTCTACAAATCTATATTACATTCTATAAAGAAACTTGTAATCGCTGTTAATAGGTATGTATCTTTTTCCTTCAGGATTCGATGCAGATCCGGTGGGATCCTTCTTTTCATTAACGCTCGCCAAATATTTTCCCTCTGGGTTTCATATTTTGAACACGTAAATAACAGGTGGTCGGGATCAGCTGGGCCTCTTCCACATTCGCATAGATCATCCTCTATTATTCGATTTCGTCTCAGGTGCGTTGGAAGTCGAGAGTGGTTACTTATAAGTTTGGACAAAATAACAATCTGTCTTCTGTTCAGTACCATTCCTGCGAACCAAGGCTCAGTAGAGACCGAAGGTTGAAGGCTATGGCAAAATCTCCCCATGATGCCGTTGTTCCAATCTTGTTGCCATTTTTGTGTAACAGAAATCTTGGTTGGAAAAACAATATCGAGATAAGAAAGGTTGTATTCCTCACATGTTCCTTCTGTGCACGCCAATTTGGCTTCTCTATCAGCCCACTCATTCATTGAGATACCTTTGTGAGCAGGAACCCACATTAGTGTCACCTCTAGCCCTCTAGATTCAATTTCTTTGATTTTACCTTTAATTTCATACTACGCAATAGGATTAGATGGATTAATATTGAACGACTGTAGACTTTTAAGGCAACTGAGACTATCCGACATAACGAGAAATTTTCCTGAAGGAAGTTGAGAAATTATGTAAACCGCTTAGCGAATTGCCAAAAGCTCCGCTAGGTATATAGATTGCGTTGTACCCAATTTAGTTTTTTCTATCTCAGCTCCGAAATCGTTGACTACTGCATATCCTGTACCAGAAGAATCTTTGGAACCGTCCGTTGCCAAAACCATCCTATCGCTGTACTTTTTCCGAATGGTTTCTTCCACTGAATCAACCGCTGTTAACCCACCAGGTCGTTGTTGCAGATTATAGCCGGAGAGATCGATGGAAGTTGATTTCCTTCGAACCTCTGGTGTGAACATGAAGCAAGGTAAACTAGGCACTTTGTACTGCAGGGGTTGAAAATGGTGTAGCTTCGATATAGTATTTTGCATGGCTGAGAATTTATGGCCTCTGAGAAACACTGGAGAAGCTATCCGGTGATACCACTCTTCACGGGACAGCTTTTTGTTCACGAACTTCGTGATAGCAGACTCGCGCCGAAGGCCAAGAGGCATCAGTCCAGCCAAAACCTCCAGAGACGCTGTATGTGTAGTTTTAGTTGAACCTAGGCAAATGCGAAGGCAAGCCCACTGAATACGATCCAAAATTATAGCTTGCCTTTTAGGTATTCCAACGAGAAATATTGCACCATACTCCAGTATTGATCTAATGCATGATTTGTATATAGTTAATAGTGCCGACGGGTGTGCACCCCAATATTGACCGGCAACACTCCGTAGAAAGTTCATATAAGGCATAACCCGACTTTTAGTTTGCTTAATATGTTTTTCCCACGATAAGTTAGAGGTAATATGCATCCCATGTAGTCTCATGGATTTCACGTACTGCACTGCCTCACTATTAATGTATATCATTGACTCTGCTTCCAACTCTCTTCTGGATAGGACCATAACGCTACATTTGGGAGAAGAGATCTCTAGCCCAATATCAGCAATTTTCTGTGTCAATACGTTCAATGTGTCTTGCAATAAGCGACAGTTCCCAGCAAAATTTTTCCCTCGAACAGCCATAGAAATTTCATCAGCAAAATCAATCTTTATAATTCCTCTCGGTACCAATCCGATGCGGCGTGTTATTATTACGTTGCATGGGAATGTGCGAAAGTGGAATCAAATTGGAATAACACTTTCATTGCTAGGCAGTCGAAACGGTTTATCTCTCCAAACGTTTCAATGACTCGCAAAATCCTGGAGCTTTCGAAGAAAGATCTTAGCATTTATACTGGTCTTATAACAGGACATTGTCCGAGCCGATATCATCTGAAGCTAATGGGAAAACTTCAAGATGATATATGTCGCTTCTGTGGCATAGAAAAAGAAGACTCGGAACACCTGTTATGCCGATGTCCGGCAATCTATACCTATAAAGAAGGATTTCTGTCTGTCTGTCTGTCTGTCTGTCTGTCTGTCTGTATTTTGTTCCTTATAGAATCGAAAACTACTGAACCAATCGGCGTGAAAATTTGCATGTAGAGGTTTTTGAGGCCAGGGAAGGTTTTAGTGATGGTTAGAGACCCCTCCCCCCACTAAGAGGGGGGGCTCCCATACAAATGAAACACAAATCTATACCTATAAAGAAGGATTTCTGTCTGTCTGTCTGTCTGTCTGTCTGTCTGTCTGTCTGTCTGTATTTTGTTCCTTATAGAATCGAAAACTACTGAACCAATCGGCGTGAAAATTTGCATGTAGAGGTTTTTGAGGCCAGGGAAGGTTTTAGTGATGGTTAGAGACCCCTCCCCCCACTAAGAGGGGGGGCTCCCATACAAATGAAACACAAATTTCTGCATAATTCGAGAACTAATTAAGCAAATAGAACCAAATTTGGCATGTGGGTGTTTTCGGTGACAAGAATTTATTCTAGGGTAATTTGAGACCCCTCCCCTCTTTATAAGGGGAATTATAACTCCTCTCTCCTTTAAGAGGGGGGGTTTCCATACCAATTTCCTCATAACTCGAGAACTAATCAAGCAAATGGAACCAAATTTGGCATGTGTGTGTTTTTGGAGACCAAAATTTTTTCTATGATGAATTGGGACCCCTCCCCACTTTAGGAGGGGGGGCTCCTATACAAGCGAAATACAAATTTCCTCATAACTCGAGAACTAATCAAGCAAATGGAACCAAATTTGGCATGTGAAAGTTTTCGAGGGCAAGAAAATTTTCTATGCTGAATTAGGACCCCTCCTCACTTTAAGAGGGGGGGCTCCTGTACAAATGAAATACCAATTTCCTCATAACTCGAGAACTAATCAAGCAAATGGAACCAAATTTGGCATGTGTGTGTTTTTGGAGACAAAATTTTTTTCTATGATGAATTGGGACCCCTCCCCACTTTAAGTGGGGGGGGGCTCCTATACAAACGAAATACAAATTTCCTTATAACTCGAGAGCTAATCCAGCAAATGGAACCAAATTTGGCATGTAGGTGTTTTTGGAGGCAAGAATTTTTTCTATGATGAATAAGAACCTCTCCCCACTTTAGGAGGGGGGGCTCCTATACAAATGAAATACAAATTTCCTCATAACTCGAGAACTAATCAAGCAAGTTTTCGGTGACAAGAATTTATTCTATGGTAAATTGAGACCCCTCCCTCTTTATAAGGGGAATTGTAACTCCTCTCCCCTTTAAGAGGGGGGGCTTCCATACAAATTTCCTCATAACTCGAGAACTAATCAAGCAAATGGAACCAAATTTGGCATGTGAAGGTTTTCGAGGGCAGGAAAATTTTCTACGGTAAATTAGGACCCCTCCCCACTCTAAGAGGGGGGGCTCCTGTACAAATGAAATACAAATTTCCTCCTAACTCGAGAACTAATCAAGCAAATAGAACAACATTTGGCATGTGGGTGTTTTTTTTGGTGACAAGAATTTATGCTATGGTGAATTGAGACCCCTCCCCTCTTTATAAGAGGAATTATAACTCCTCTCCCCTTTAAGAGGGGGGGCTTCCATACAAATTTCCTCATAACTCGAGAACTAATCAAGCAAATGCAACCAAATTTGGCATGTGAAGGTTTTCGAGAGCAAGAAAATTTTCTATGGTGAGTTAGGACCCCTCCCCACTTTAAGAGGAGGGGCTCCTGTACAAATGAAATACAAATTTCCTCATAACTCGAGAACTAATCAAGCGAATTGAACCAAATTTGGCATATGTGTGTTTTTGGAGACAATTTTTTTTTTCAATGATGAATTGGGACCCCTCCCCACTTTAGGAGGGGGGGTCCTATACAAACGAAATACAAATTTCCTCATAACTCGAGAACTAATCCAGCAAATGGAACCAAATTTGGCGTGTAGGTGTTTTTGGAGGCAAGAATTTTTTCTGTGATGAATTAGGACCTCTTCCCATATTAGGAGGGGGGGCTCCAATACAAATGAAATGCAAATTTCCCCATAACTCGAGAACTAATCAAGCAAATAGAACCAAATTCGGCATGTGGAGGTTTTTGGAGGCAAAAATATTTTCTACGGTGAATTAGGATCCTTCCACACTTCAACAGGGGGGGCTTCTACACAAATGAAATACAAATTTCCTCATAATTCGAGAACTAACCAAGCAAATGGAACCAAATTTGGCATGTGAGAGTTTTAGATGGCAGAATTTTTTTTCTGTGGTGTATTACGACCCCTTTCCCTTTTAAGAGGGTGGGCTCCCATACAAATGAAATACAAATTTCCTTATAATTTGAGTACTAATCAAGCAAATGGAACCAAATTTAGCATGTAGGAGATTTTTGAGTCTTGAATTTATTTTATGATAGTTAGAGACCTCTCACCTCTGTGGTAGGGGGATATGGACTCTCATACAAATAAAACAATGACAAACAGAAATTTTTGCGAAACTCAAAAACTAATCCAACTCGAGAAATTCGAGACTCTTCCATAAAACATTAATCAATAACAAGACCACAAAAACTATCTATAGTAACACTAGATCATTCAGGACGAGCCGGTCGCGAGTGTTGCCAGTGACCCGCCGTCGGAAGCGCCGCCCACTGGGGGGCTTGCAAAACTCGAGATAGTGACAAAGATCATCCGAGATTCATGATTTATGTACAACACAGGTTAATTTGTGGCAATACGAAGTTTGTCGGGTCAGCTAGTTCTCAATAAAAGATTAAGGTTCTTTGAAAGAGGGCTGTTAGAACCCTCTGATATTTGGAGAACAACTCCCAGCGCAGTAGTGCACTTCATCCGAAGTGCATCACCGGGCTGGACAAATGCTATTAGTCAAACAATGACGATCACTTCTGATAGTGGTACGTCATCTTGACAACATAGCTATAATAAAACGGGGGATATATCACAATAGATCAAACAAATGGTCGCAGTGATAAAAATACCCAACATGGAAAAAAAAAAATATTATTACGTTGAAACATAGAGGACTAAGGGGTGATCCTTGCGGCAATCCTTTCCATGTCGTTCGTTGTATCGTTCTACCACCACTCAACGAGGCAGTAATAATTCTTTCTTGGAATAAGTAATAAACTGCTTTCACCAAATTCTCCTGCACATTTAAAGCTCGTAGTTCGTTGACCAAAATATCGATTTCTACTTTGTCGTAGGCACTTTTGAGGTCTAAGCTGCATACAATTACCTTGAATTGAAATGCCGTAGAAGTCTCCTCAAAAAGTATTTGCAAAGCATCCATAGTGCCCATTCCTTTTCGAAAACCGCACATTTCGAAAGGAAACAAGTTAGCATTTTCGATGTACCATTCTATTTTATCTTTGATTAGTAATTCATAAACCTTTCTGAAACAAGATGCAAGTGCTAACGGTCGTATACATGAGGCATTAACCAATTCTTGGTGCGGCTTAGGAATCGCTACTATTTGGAAGAGTTTCCAACTTTGGGGAATCGAACCATTTGTGAAGATGTCATTGTAGATTTTCAATAAATACCTTAATGCATAGCGCGAGAAGTGACTGATCACAGAATAAGGAATTCCATCGATACCAGGTGCAGAGTCCTTTACTGTTTTTAGCACAGATTGCAGCTCGACTAAAGAAAATTGTTGCACTCTTTCAATGTTGTTAGACGTGTAGTTATCAAATTCAATAGCAGGTTTTTTCGATGAACCCGGTGTTAATCGATCAAGCAATTCTTCCAGCATAGACTCAGGAACATTCCTTCGATTATTAGCACTGACACGACCTTTCAACCTTTTGGCCATTTTCCATAACGTTTCAACCGAAGTAGCTCCATCTAAATTATCACAGAAGTATTGCCAATATTCAGTTTTCTCACCTTCTCACTAGAGCTCTAAAATACCGTTCCGAATTCACGTGCTCCTCGTACGCTTCCAATGGGAGAGTGCGCCTCCAGTGCTTAAAAGTGGCACGTGTGGCGCATTTGGCAGCTGCCAATTCTTCATCCCAATAGGGCTGCGGATCCTTATTCATACCAAGTATTTGCTTAGGAGCTGGCGAAGACTGTACGATCGAATCCCACACGTAGTTGAAAAACTTATCGTATGTTAAATTGCTTTTTATGCCATCTAACAGATGGTCCAGTTTATCTGTGAAATTTTCCCAGTCAATCTTTTTAAAGTTGATGGGAGCTTGTTTTTCCAAAACAATTGTAGAGTTGAACTTGAATACTATTGGGAAATGGTCACTTCCATGGGATGAGTCAAGAACTTCCCAATCAAAGCACAAACTTAGCACAGGATCAACGAAAGTAATATCAATTGAACTCCATGAACGATGCACGTCGTATCGTGTTGGCTGACCTTGGTTCAATATCACTAAATTACATGCTTCCAGTGCCTGACTGAGTAATTTTCACGATAATCTTCCTGCTGATCTCCCGACAGTGCATGCTTAGCATTAAAATCTCCTCCTATGATGCACGGTGTAGGAATGGAACGCATAAAACGTTCAAAATCTTCTTGTCTTACCACAGCTTGTGGATGCACATATACAGATACTGCTGTTACAAATCCTATGCTGCATTTGAATTGGCACGCTACATATTGTATATCACAATTAACACGAAGGTCGACTGCCACTGGCTGCAAGTTATTGTGCACAACCAATGCTACTCCCATCGAGTTCCTCCTATGATCTTTTCTATATACAACATAATGCGGAATGTTAAAATTTACTTGCGGTTCGAGATGTGTTTCACTTAAAAAGGTTAGATTGATTCCCTTGTCATTGAAAAGGCTGACAAGAGACGCTTTTTTGCTAATTAACCCTCTACAATTCCACTGCAAACAATTTATCGGGATTTCTTTTGTGTGGCTGCCCGTTGTTGCACATTATCATAAGCGCAACGAGTCGAGGTACTCTTTGACGTGGCCATTGACTACCCCGTTAATTTGTGATAGAATCAGTAGAATATGTCCTTTGCTTTCTTTATCAGCTGCGTCGACTTCCAGTACATTTGCAAGAATTTCAACTGCCTTATCCGACCTCACACCGGACTGAACAGATTTGCATACCCCTTCCGAAATATTTACCTCGAGTCGGGGCAGCTCATCTTTCAATCTACGGCTGCGTTTGGGAGCTGGGCCTTCTACGTGTTGTAGTGAAGATTGATTTTGTTGATTTACGATACTTTCACTGAAGTAATTCATGATTCAGTATTTCACAGTCAACGCCTGCTTCCGTGTCAGACTTTTTGTCGATAAACCAATCTGATCTACCTTGAGAGTAAGTTTGTTGACGCTCCGCCGTCTTTTTTCTTCATCATTATGATTTTAGGACACTTTTTAGCATCATTTGCTTGCTGAGAACCATTGCAGTTAACGCATTGGGGATTTTCCGAAGCACAAACGTGTTCCTGATCCACGGCTTCTAAACATTTGTTGCAACGCTTTGCACTTTTACAGTTGCGCTTATCATGACCTAAGCGCCAACAATTATAACATTGACGCACTGGGTATACGTATGGTTTAGTTGGGTAAAGAACCTTGTTAATCTCTACATGAGAGGGAATAGCCAGACCATCAAAGGTGAAAATCACCGTGTACAAAGGAATAACACGCCCTTGTCCGTCTTCCTTGTAACACGCCGAGTTTCAACTATCTTTGGATTGCCATCTTGTAACAGCTATTGAAGGCCACAGCAGATAACAAATCCTCCTCATCTACTTCCGGCTCAATATGAGCGACTCCCATGCATTCGACTAAACGCTGTGGTATAGAAAAATTCACTGCATTATACTTCTTTACACAAAGCTTATTCGCTGCCTCCCGCGTGCGCATTAATATTTTCATTTTCTTTTTCGACATCGGTGTTGCACGAACGTAATCCGAATTGAATACTTTAATGATGGATTTGGCAATTTTAGACATAGCCAAATTTCCTTTCTTAGCTTCAGCAATTACCAAATAAGGTCCGGAGTAGGAACTATTATATTGTCTGATGCGGCGCTCCTTACGGTGCTCCACATTTGCAGCATCCGTCATTGTTCCAAGACAATAAGTGGTAACAAAGAAAAAAACCCGATTTAATCCACCTAGTGGTGAAAGGAACCTTTGTTATACGGTCTTACTTGCTATTTGAGATAGAAATCGACACGTTTTCGGAACATAATTCATCTATTAGTTAACGTTGCGTAATGCGTTGGTTTACATAAAATTTTTGAAAATTGAATACGTTTACAAAATTTGAACAAAATAGGAACACTTTTAAATTTTGATAGATCCTTTTTTCATGAAATTGCTGAGTAAGGATAAGTAAGTTGTTATTAATCTGAGAAGTGAAAATAAAAGTAAGTTGTAAGAGGAAATCTTATTCTTTAACATATACATTGCCTTGTAAAGGTCTAGTGTATAGGTTTTTGAACTATAAATAATTTCCTGTAATGCCATTCTATTTGATTCACATCAATAGAGTTTTCTTGAATAATTTTCGTCAATTTTTATTAACCTTCGGTTACTCACGCTTTTGTATTTTGTACAACACGTGTAGGTTTTCCAACGCCATATTGCTATAAGATTACAAATCGTTGTTTAACTAACGTATATTGTTCAATAAACTTATTCTGAGCAAAATATCATAATTATTCAATGCATTAATAATTTAAATTGTTGGGAAAATAGGTCAGCATAAACCGACATCACAGAATCGAAGCAGAATCAGTATGCGAGGTGTACCGCAATTGACCCCAACTGGAATTTTCTCTCGTTTCTTCATACGGAAAAATGGTGTCTGTATGCAGCAAAACTAGCCAATGTAAAATGTTTAAAATGTATCCGTCTGCTGGTAGTCGTAGTCGTTGTAATTCGTAGTCAAAATTAAGGTATTTTTTATAATCAAAGTTCTACAGTTCCTAAACAAGCAAACATAGAGGTATACTATATTCAGCAAAGTTGTTTATTTTTATCATTTGTACAACTTTGTAATACATGAAAAAGTCATACAACAATTACAAAAAGAGCAAAAATATAAAAACTGATTCATATACAATAAATAGGATTTTTCTATCTTCACCGCAGAGAAAGAAGGTTACAGTCTTTAGTAAAATTTCTTGTAATAATATGCTCTATAACTTTGCAGAACACATCAATGTGTTATATTGACAGTAAAGAAAAATAAATTTATTTATTTCACTTTTAGGGGGATTAATCAAAATTTAGATTCCACCAGACGATAGAGCTTTTAATTTCAAGAAACTCTTCTAAAGGTTGGATAAACCTAAAACCAAGTTTTCCCATTCAAAACTCTAGTACGCACGTTTTTTTTGGGTTGAGGCTATTGTGCGCGCGAGTAACTGTGTTACAAAAGTTGGCGCGAGTGTTCGAGGGTTAATATCTTTTGACCGGTACCACCAATTCTTATGAAATTTTGCATGTATATTCGTAGTGTCAAAACCTCTCGTTTGATATTAAAATAATTGAAATTAGGTAAATTATCTTGGTTAAAATCATTATAAATTATTGTTAATTTTGGTGTGATGTATACGGTTGCTCATAACTTTCAAATTAAACGTCCAATCAAAAAATCATTCAATAGTGATCTATTAGGATATATTATCTTTCAAATGAGACTAATAGCGCATAAATCGGTTTGGCCATCTCTGAGAAACAGGCGATAATTATTACCTTGTCAAAACAGATTTTTTAAGCATAACTTTTAAACTACTCGTTTGTTTTCAATTAAAAAATCCTGAATAATTTAGCTTTAATAAGGGCTTTCATTTGATGCTAAGATCGTTGTAATTGGTCGTGTAGTTCTGGAGAAACCCGTGTCACGTATTTTTCACATTTTTGGCTATAACTTTTAAACGAAACGTCGTGTCACGAAACAACTCAATAGTGATCTACTAGACAATAATACCTTTCATACAAAAGTAATAGCGAACGATTCGGTTCAGCCACACACACACACACACACACACACACACACACACACACACACACACACACACACACACACACACACACACACACACACACACACACACACACACACACACACACACACACACACACACACACACACACACACACACACACACACACACACACACACACACACACACACACACACACACACACACACACACACACACACACACACACACACACACACACACACACACACACACACACACACACACACACACACACACACACACACACACACACACACACACACACACACACACACACACACACACACACACACACACACACACACACACACACACACACACACACACACACACACACACACACACACACACACACACACACACACACACACACACACACACACACACACACACACACACACACACACACACACAAACACACACACACACACAAACACACACACACACACAAACACACACACACACACAAACACACACACACACACACACACACACACACACACACACACACACACACACACACACACACACAGACATTGCTCAAATCGTCGAACCCTATCGATTGGTATATGTGATTTGGCCCTCCGGGCCTCGGATCTATTTCGTGTTTTTCGACCAATTTTTAAACCTTTGTTATAGTATAACAAAGGTAAAAAATCAAAATCAGTGCCGTGCTCTTTAGCTTCTGATAACGATGTGATACGTACCAAAGCACAAACAAGACTGCGTAGTGGAAAGTTTACATCGTTGAAGTATAGCACGAATATGAGCCTTGTGGAATACTGGATGTAACAATAAGCTCGCTGGATATATAATCCACCTTGATCTTCCGATTTTAACATCCAAAAACCGATCAGCCAAATAGGACTTCAGCCAGAGCAGTAGGGTGCCGCCAAGTCCCATCCTGTCGAGTTTGGCAATCGAATTTCATGATTTAACTTATCAAAAGCTCTCTGGTCGGTGGATTGCATCTGTTAGGAAACGCCTCGACATGGTATCCGTAGCATAAGTAGGTAGTAAATGAAAGGAGATTCGTCGTGGTTGACGAAAAAGAATCTTGTACGATTTTTTTGCTTTTTCACTACTGCTTCAATGATGTGCTCGAACATCGGGATAGAAAGGTGTTGTAAAATGTGAGTTTCCTAGTTTAAATTGTGGCGATAAACTCCGATTGATTACAAACACAACTAATACTTTAAGTCAGAGATTATTTAAATTGTTATTATGCCTGCCAGCCAAATCTGGATTATTTATCCTAATACCAATTGCTGTTGTTGCTATTTCTCTTTCTTACGACAGTTACTTCAGTATGTCGCAATTTGGTTACAGTTCTGTGCAGTCTCACTTTCAAACTGTGGAGTCCCGTTTAACGGAAAGTGCGGTATAAAATAACATGGAAAGTGTAGCGTAACAAGGAGAAAAGTTTATTAACACTTCCAGGTGGACAAAAAAGTAATTTTAGAAACGCTTGTTGCATTATAAAATCATCCTTTATCAATCAATATAATTTTTTTTGTTCTGTTACTTGAGGGTGTATGTAGGATATTCATGTACCATGCGCCTCCATTGAGTTACATTCACATACAAATTTCAAGTTAAGTTTTCTCAAAAAAGTTCCAAAGGCTACACCTATACGAGCAGTGCAGTGATATTCTGGATCGACAGGACTACACTATGGTGTATATGGTTAAGCTTTAAGCCTGTGACCGATAGTGATGTTTCCTTATGAGTCGAGCAGTCCAGGTAAGCAGTTGAGTCGAGCAATCGGGTCAATCAGTTGAATTGAGCAGGGCAGTCGAGTAGAGCAATTGAATCCAGCAGTCTAATTGAATAGTCAAGTAAAGCAGTCCAGTCGAACAGTCGCACAGTCGAATCGGGCATTCGAATTGAGCAATCCAGTCGAGCAGTGTCGTCGGACATTCGAGTCCAGATGAGTCGTGCAGGGGAGTCGAGAAATCGAATTGAGAAATCCTATCGAGCAGTCCAGTCAAGCAATCAAGTCGAGCAGTCGAATTGAGCAATATTATCGAGCAGTTCCATTTTTTAACCCTCACTGGATCAACCGGGTACAATTGTCTGTGCCTGTACTTTATTTTATATTTTAAGTTTCGATTTCGATATATGATTCTCGAAATAATGTCAAAAGGCTCGTGATCCTCGTTAATTAGATGAATTTGAGTAAATTTAACGATTTATATAGAAATATGTCAGAAAAAAAAATTAGTTTTGGACCGTTAATGTCTAGTACCCCGATTTTGATCAATCGGGTACAGGTGTACCCACTTCGCATTGCTATGGCCCCCTTGAAGTAATACCGATAAGGTGGTGCCTGGGAGGATTGAGGCTGGAGACTCAAGTAAGGGTTTTAGTGTGTCGGGTTCCTCACGCCCCATTAGGGAGTCGGGATACCTAAACCCCACTCCCTGAGTTGTCTTCTCAGGTGTCAGATAGTACCGTATCTTCTCAGGTGCTTAGCAGATTTCGCGACTCGAAAAAAAAAATCTCACGTGAAAATTATTAGCGTGATTATTTTCTGTGTGTCCGACACACGTTTTCAATTTAGCAATTTAAACCATCAGTTTTTCGTCATTACCCTTCCTGGGCTTGATAAGCATATCTTCAATGTATTTATAAGTACAGCATAATTATTATTATAATATGAATTTGCGTAGGTCTTGTAAAATTGCTGCAAGGCACAATAATGGAAATCGTAAAGTAAAGTAAAACAGTTGAAACATATGTTTTTGAAATATTATATAACCTTTGATCTTATGGTGATTATAAAGAATATGATTATTATAACGATATGGTTATGACCATTTTCGTAATGGTTTTCATTTATGCGGGATATCATGAAATCTAGTAATGTAATGTAATTTTTATCAGTCTTTGTTTTTGAGAAAACTTAGTGTCCGGACATAGAGGCTGTCTGACCATCGAGGACTTCTCCCTATACCCCATTGGATACCACCTCTCTGAAACCAACTTCTTAAAAAATTCAGCTTAAACAAACAGCTGAACGCTCGGAAAAATTAAGGGCCAAGCAGAATGCTGCGTCCACGCGTTCGTCAACGTAATTCTCACAGTTTTCCCATGGATTTACTGTCAAATTACGCTGACGAATGCGTTGACACAGCATTCTGTTTGGACCTTTAGATTTCGGTATAATTTTACCGAATTCAGTTTTGAACTTTTGCGATTACGGATACGTTACATAATATTTGGACGGGACCGGGACACGTGAATCAATTTCTTGATTTTCAAGTAATTTACATTCGGTTACCGAGCAGTTGCAACTTCTTGAAAAAAGCAGGCATCTCTGCTCTGATTTCCGGATGGCAATTGAATTTTGAATTCCAAAGGTATAACAGCAACGTTAAAAAGAGTGAAGTAAATTGATAAATTTCTTAAGCTAACACGACACATGCTGCGAATCTAGTCTATACGGCTGAGAATCTAGGCGAGTATATATATATTTCGTACAGTGGAAATGCCCAGAATTACGGCTATTTTTTTAATTTTCAGATGGATAATTATTGGGTCTGGCGGGGAAGATGGAAAGGTAGCAGATCGCGGTACCGCCGTTGGCTGCGTAATCCACTGCTACCACGCCCAATTTACCAGGCAGCCCCTTAGGTGGTACCCGTCGCACCAAATGTTGCAGCTGCGGCAGCTGAGAGAGCACCAGAACCGAAACTACAGCCGCTGGCTACTACCGTGTACCCCCGCTGGAATGACGTTCCTTAATCTGAACATTTTTAATCTGAGCCCCGTTGCACAGTGGTTGGAAACCCTAAAAACCTGGCCAAAACCTCCAAAATCGAAAGTTATCATTCATGACATATTCTGACATAATTACACGTAGAATAAGTCATTTTATCATATCAACTAATATCAACTATCGATAATGTAGATTTGTGGTTTGGCGTACTGTCAAACGTTAGTGTATGAGAGACTCTTCGCTAGTGCGGCTTGCATACGTTTTGTGGCTCTCGGTAATAACGCATGTGGTTCGTTATCGCATTATCAACTAACAATCAACCAAAATGGATAACGTTTCTGAAGGAATGTAGTTCATTAGCGTTATGTGGGAATTCAGTTTTTTTTCGTAATATATATACTTTTACAACGCTTAAAGGTTCCTTCGCAAATGCTAGTTTTTTCAATTACCGCGCGCAATGAAATTGGCATTTACTTGTTGTGCCGCGAGGTGCCGTCGAATGTTATATGTCTTTATGAGCGTCAGATTGTGACGGTTCGAAGGGTGTGTAGCTTTTTTGCAACTATTTGCAACTCCACGAGAAAATGGAGATTTAGTGTTGACGCGCACTTGTAGGCGAAATCGGACGTGTGAGCTTTTGATGCTCCAAACAACTTGTGCTAGCTTTTAACTTATTTTTTGCTATTTTCCTGTTCTTTACAAATAAATCGTTGATGGTGCAGAGCAAAGCCTAGGGGATAACCGTCTTTAGACACTACCTTTCTTTATCGACAGACTTCGCGAGTACAGGACAATTACGGGGCTAGTTCAACGATCCTACTAACTCTAACAGCACCTGATCCTTCTTAATGTGACAGATTAATCATAATAACTCTTACGATTCATTTTATAGCTTCTGCAAATTAACGAATGGATGAGGATAACTGGCAGCAGGATCTCCAAAAGGAGAAATTAAGGCAGACGGGCCACATTATTATTTGCCGAATTAAGTGTACGCTCAGAATGTTGAAAAGAAACCGGTTGAAACATGGAAATTATAGATACAATCATGCATAAGCATTCAAACTTGCTTATTGATCGCTCGAAACCAGGATTGGGCAATTCTAATGACGAAAATACTGCAAGACGTATTATTGAACATTAGAAAGTATCCGCACAAATTCTGGAGCTTGGGAATCGCGCAACATGAATATAATGCATCAAGGAAATATACGAGTGAGAAGATAATGGAACATATTTTTCGAAGAATGATTGCTTGCAATCGCGTTGTTGGGCTACACAACATTGAATGACACTGACAGCGATAAAATCGGCGTCGGTGATAAAAGTAGCAGCGATGATCACTCCGACTAATATTATTTTTTAAAGTAATGTTGCATAACGTAATAGAATATAGAATTTTGCGTTTTTAATAGGGTAAATAAGACGATTTTAAATTTGATTTGTTATTTAATTCAATTTTGTTTCTTGAAAAAGGGACCAAAAACGTGCTGAGCCAGATATAAACTAAAAAGGACTAAAAGATACAAAAGTGGTCCTCCATATTGGTCAGCCATTTTACATTTTGAGTTTTATTGTTGAACTTAACGACCTGAAAGTCACCTTTAGATGAAATTTACAGCAAAAACTTTAAAATTTAACAAAAAAGCCGCCATTTTGGGTCAGCCATTTTGAATTTCACATTTTCAATACCATTTTTGAAATCAGCAGCCCGAAAAACATGGAATCTCATCATCTTGAGGTTTTGGCCAAGAATTTTAAATTTCCGACCACTGTGCGTTGGTATGAATGCGTTCACATTAAAAACTGATCAAGCGCTATACTCAGTTGACGGTTAAGTTGACCAGGCAAATTGAAAGAAAGCAAAAAAACCCGAATTAATCCACCTAGCGGCGTGACCTGGCCTTTCTACTAGATTATTTTTATATTTCTTAGTGTCTGAATATGGATCTATAATTCAGTTAGCTATATTTGTAAACATCAAATTACTGCGAGCAACTATTGTATTTTCCTTACTAGACTCCAGAATGAATATATGTAGTAAATCAATAATTCAGAAACCAAAATGCCACAAATATTTTCGATTGCAGGTAAGAGAAGAAAATTACGATTGAAATGTTTCAGAGCACTTTCTGCTTAAAACACTGGAAAAGAGCCATTTTTGTTTCGACTATTTTTAATTGAAATGCAATTTTGCTGATGTGTTGGATACCGTCATCCGGGGTGAGATTGTGCCAAAAGAGCATATGTTTTTGTTCTTTAGCTCAGTATACACGCAATTTAGGAACTAAGTTGATTTCAAACCTGTAAAATTATACTAAATTGTTCAATTAACAACTACCGTAGAGATGGTTTAGTTACAATGAAACCTTATTTTACTAGCATGAACTTTGGCACAATCTCACCCCTTCTAGGGGGTGACATTGTGCCAAAAAGATAAAGTTAGGATAAAAATCTAAACAGTGAAAATTAGCATGTTTATAAACAATACACATAAATATCAGTATAAAGTAGTTCATATGGGGCTGTCCATAAATTAAGTGGACTATTAGGGGCAGGGGATTTCTTAGTGTCTGAATATGGATCTATAATTCAGTTAGCTATATTTGTAAACTTCAAATTACTACGAGCAACTATTGTATTTTCCTTACTAGACTCCAGGATGAATATATGTAGTAAATCAATAATTCAGAAACCAAAATGCCACAAATATTTTCGATTGCAGGTAAGAGTAGAAAATTACGATTGAAATGTTTCAGAGCACTTTCTGCTTAAAACACTGAAAAAAGAGCCATTTTTGTTTCGACTATTTTTAATTGAAATGCAATTTTGCTGATGTGTTGGATACCACGTAAACACAGACAAACAGATATAACACTTGTTTTCCATTCTTCGTGCCGATTAAACCGTCATTTCAAATTTAACCTTAGTTGGGAATGTCTCCGTATTGGTCAAAGTGGCGCTTTTTGACGAAAGAAAGGGAATTCCCCATAAAAAATACTTGCTACTTCGAGCGATACTCCTGTTGCTATTTGATATTTGAAAATGTCGATCATACATGGTGCTAGAGTTCAGGCTAAATGTGAGGTACGATAATCTTTGTAGATTTTTCTTCCAAGAGTTACGTCTGTTTGTCTGAGACGTAAGGATTCATTTTCCATGAAACTTTTTTTTTCGTCAAGCGTAACTGTTCAAAAAGGCGTATTTAGAAATGAGGCCAATATTTAATATATAGCTTAAATTATGCTCTAAAATCTGGTGAAGTGTTATCGATATGGACACTTTATCTTTAAAATTTGACAAATTTTTCGAAAATACCCAAATTTTACTTTCTTTAAGTAAAACTCAAACAAAATAAAATTTTACGTATAATTTTGAACAGAATATATCATGTAAACTTTTTTCTTAGGCCCAGCAGTTCTCAAGTTATTGTTAATTCAAGTTAATGTTAATATCTAAAAATTATGTCCTAGGGCAGCGTTTCCCAAATGGGGGTTGGCGAACCTCCAAGGTTCGTCAAAAATTTATTTCGCTGCAGAATAGTATAATGAATTTCGACAGAGGGTTCGCGAACCAGCAAAGGTTAGGAACCGCTGTCCTAGGGTAATCCTACGCTAGGTATCCGAGAACCATGTAATCGACCATTACGGATTTAAAGCAAGTTTTGTCAGACTATTCGTTTTAGGTCAAAAAAAAGCCCGAAATTGGCACTAAATGCTCCTTCCCACGGTTAATGGGAGCACCTCCTTTTCACAGAAAAGAAATTTTTGTCAAACCCTCTTATTTTCTTTTGCTTGTATCTCCGGAATTATTTGGTTTAAGAAAAAATCATCTTCAGATTTACAAAGAAAATTGACCAAGAAATTTAAAAAAATATTATTTTTTTTAACAGCAGTGCTACCAAATACTTTTCGATTTGAAAACAAAATTTCTTTTCGATAGCACTTCACCAGATTTTAGAGTATAATTTAGGCTATCTAGAGTATAATTTAGACAAATCTGAGGGAACATGTTTTGAGATGACTCTCATTTTATGATTTTTATCATGGTTTTCCAACATATCAGCAAAATTTCATTTCAATCAAAATTAGTCGAATCAAACCGTTTTGTTAGTTGAACTGGAATTGGTGTTCATCACTTTTCCTGTATTTCAAGCAAATTACAAAACTGCAAATTGTACGCACTTACATATACGCACATACATATACACACATAAATACGTATACACATACATGCATGCATACATACATACATACATACATACATACATACATACATACATTCATACATACATACATACATACATACATACATACATACATACATACATACATACATACATACATACATACATACATACATACATACATACATACATACATACATACATACATACATACATACATACATGCATACATACATACATACATACATACATACATACATACATACATACATACATACATACATACATACATACATACATACATACATACATACATACATACACACATACACGCATGTATACATACATACATTATATACAATCGACCCTTGATTGATATATTTTGGCTTTGCACGTTTTGAAAGTTTTAATATACAGTGCTTAAGTGTTAAAGTTTGAATAACTTTTGAAAGAATCATCCGATTTTCAATAACTCGGTTTTGTTTGATTGATCCTAACAGTAATTTCCAAATAACAATAAATTGTGAAGTATTTCCCATTGAATTAATACTTATATGCAGACTTGTTATAAACACCGCCCGGTGCGACACGGTTGCCACCCGTCCACATACGCACGACACTGGGTGCTTTCGATAATAGAACGCACTGGCGTTGCTACATACTAGCACGCTCCCCGACAACACGAAAACCCGATCGAAGTGCCTTGCTTTCGGTTAGGCACCAACGAGCACGGTGCTACCGACGGGCCATATGACGGCTTGCATGATTTCGTTCTTTGCTGTCTTTCTCATTCGTTCATATTCGGTGTACGTCACTGAGTTGGCAGGACGTTCGGGCACCGTTCTCTTGCCGTGCTTTTGCCGTGCTCTAGCAAGTGCCGGCTGGTGTACTGGCACGCCGTTTCGCTCGCAAATTTAAAAACCTATATAACTGCTTGGAGCGATAAGGTAAAAACTTATGAACGGTAGCGGGTGCCTTCCACAACGCCGTGTGGTGTTCCATATCCGCCGCTGCTGCTGCTCAGTAAGAATGATTTTGATTCGATGTAATGCTTATTATGATACCTATAGGAAAACATTTCGAAACAAGGTAATTTTTCGATTTAAGGACAGTTTTTTTCTAAGTAATTTTTATACAAAGCATCAGATTATGTTTTGTTCCGAAATATTTAATGTGCGACCCTGCATGTCCCATGCGAGTTAAAAGCTATCCTACTTCCTTTTATAAATCTTGATTTGGTTAAATTATGCATTTCAATCGAAAACGGGTTTTCAATTGAGAGATGTGCATATAATATTCAAATAAAGTATGGTTTAAAAATTCGTTAATTCAATCTTTAATCGTTTTAACTTTCATGTCCATATTATTCGCTACGAAATTTACAGAATGTTTTCGGATAGGTAGATAAGTGCGCTGCGCAGATAGCACGAAAGAAAGAAAAAAAAAGGCAGAGTGGGGCGCTCGGCTGTCGGTTTTCGCTCGGTGCCGCTCCGTGCCCACTCAACACATATAAAACCGAACCTAACAAAAAAAATTGGCACCGATGTGCGGAGTCATATTTGTTCGTACGAGAGTCGGCGAAGTGCACTGAAACCGGGTGCGTGTGACGTATGAACGAAGTAGAATGTTTTAGCACGGCGTGCGGAGCGGCGCGTGCTTTCACATGTCTGATATGTAACAAAAATATGTTTTAAATACTTTTTTATCACATTTCTTTATGAAACTTTCAAACCACAAGCCTATTTGTCATGAAATTTGGAAGTTAAGGATTTGAAAGGCTCCCGTTTCATATGCAATCAATTTGGTTCAAATCAGTTAAGGGACCTATGAGATAATGAAGTCCCATATTTTTCGTATTTTTATACATAACTTTTGAACTAAAAGTCCGATCAGTATGAAATTCAATAGCGACCTATGGGCAACCTAGACCTTCATTTGACACTAAGAACATTAAAATCGGTCCAGTCATCTCCGAGAAAAGTGATCGAGAATAACCTTTACGTCCCCGACATAAAAAATGAAGGTACTTTCAGTTACACTCTTGGCTCTATCTCATCTGATTTTCAATCGATTTTTTTGCCACTAATCTTAAAAGAACCACATTAGATTGGCCTTTAATGAAAAAATATGCTGGTAAATTCTGATTCCATTTTCCCGGAGCTATTCCAGATCGCGGTGGGATTTTTTTTGACGTCATAAGTAGCAGGTGAAATAAAACTTGAAATCTACTTAATTAACTGCGCAAAAGTTATCCATTTTATTTGTAGTCACTAATAATGACCTTTACATTACCCTGTAGAGCGCTGACTTATGCCCCACACTTCGGAACATCCGTTGTCGGTTCTACCGGAACTCAAAATTGGTCCCTTGAAATTCTCTTCGGAAATATGGCAAATGGGGTATCAAATGACAGGATTTTTCAACACGAGCTCTTAAGTGGACATTTGGATGTATTTTGAGCCGATCTGGACATTCCGGTACATCCGGCATCGGTTCTGACGGAACTCAAATGTGGCCATTTGGAATTCTCTTCGAAAATATGGCAAATGGGGTATCAAAAGACAGAATTTTGCAACGCGAGCTCTTTAGTGGATATTTGGATGTATTTCGAGCCGATCTGGGCATTCCGGAACATCCCGCATCGGTTCTACCGGAACTCAAAAATGGCCATTTGGAATTCTCTTTGAAAATATGGCAAATGGGATATCAAATGACAGGATTTTTGAAGGAGAGCTCTTTAGTGGACATTTGGCTGTATTTTGAGCCGAACTAGGCATTCCGAAACATCCGGAATTGGTTCTACCGGAAGTCAAAAGTGGTCATTTGGAATTCTGTTCGAAAATATGGCAAATGGAGTATCAAATCACTGAAAAGCAAATCTAAGTCTGTTTTGAACCTCCTCCTTGCCAATGGCCGCCCCCCAAACTTTTCCCTGTTGTCACCCCTGCCAGTTTTACATCTGCTACCGGTTCGGAAATTCGCGTAATGCCGTAGAAACAAACGTTTGAAACCCTTTCTTTTTCAAACCAAACAATTTTGTAATGTAAAAATGTCTAGATCGGTTCAGAATACATCCAAATGTCCACTTAAGAGCTCGTGTTGGATAATCCTGTCATTTGATGCCCCATTTGCTATATTTTCGAAGAAAATTCCAAATGACCACATTTGAGTTCCGGCAGAACCGATGCTGGATGTTCTGGAATGCCCGGATCGGCTCAAAATACATCCAAATGTCATCTAAAGAGCTCGTGTTGAAAAATCCTGTCATTTGATACCCCATTTGCCATATTTTCGAAAAGAATTTCAAGGGACCAATTTTGAGTTCCTGTAGAACCGACAACGGATGTTCCGAAGTGTGGGGCGTAAACCAGCACTCTACGGGATAGTGTAAAAGTCAATATTAGTGACTACAAATAAAATAGATAACTTTTGCGCAGTCAATTAAGTACCCAAGTAGCACACGTTGTCACAATTGAGTCGCAGCGGCTGATATGCGACAAATTTAAATGTAAAACTTCGGTTACAGTAACCTAAAATATAACAGTTGTGTAACCGAAATAGCGCAACTTATGTAACTAAATATGGTTACATTAACAGTTACTCAATAACCAATATGTAACATGTATAGTTACAAAATGGTTACTATTGAAGTTACACATAAACTGTGAATTGACTTTCAATTGGTGGCAAATTAGTTATCTTGAAACTTTTATTGCATAGCGAAAACAATGTAGCAGGTTTATTATTTCAATCTATGGCTGTTAACGTCAAGCAGTAAATTTAACTGTTGAATATAGAAGAGTGTATAAATTTCGCTTGTTATTTCAACACAAATTTTAATGCAGCTTCAAATTTATGGTGAAATGCATGATTCTAGCTTTGAAAAATTCACGCGCTTTTATTTAATCTAGCTTTTCGTTACTTACTTCTTTGAAAAATTGATTTTTTGTAAGACAAATATGTACAAATATAAAAACTTTAATTCTAATTTTCTGATTTTTTAAATTTATTCTTAGAAATAATGAATTAGTAGAGCATTCACCTAGAAATCATTAAAAAACAAATTGTTTTCGCTATCACTTAGTAAAATTCATAGCCATTTTGCCTTTGGTTTTAACTACTAAACCATCGTCCTTGAAGTTTTGTATCGTTTTCGGTATATTACATGAAATGATTTTAAGCAGACATTGTTGATAGATATCGGGAAAAGGTGTTTTTAGTGATTGTTGTGAAAAGAAGTGTTAATTTAATATCAAAGAATAGTTTCAGTTTGAATAAAACAGTTTACCAGCAGTGTTAATCATAGAAGGTTACATTTCAGTTACATTCTAGATGCACGTAACCTTAGCCTTCGACCTGGTTACGCTATCGGTTACGGTATCAAATCTGTTGTGGTCACTTATTTCTTATGTCGTCATTTCTAAGTTACACTGTAACCTATTTTCATTGCCGGTTTCGTTTCGATGTAACTTGATCGTTTTGACGTTTGAGAATAATCAAAATTTGTTTACTTAATACCAATGTCTGTGCGGAGAAGATTCCAAGTACCATCAATTAAGTAAATAAACGCATTTACAAGAGCATTTACGACCCGTGTACCAATTGTTTATCTTTACCATTAGCAAAATTCTTGAGATCTAGTCTTTGCTTAATCCGTTGTGTTTACAACAGTCAACAAGTCGTTGCGAAAATGTTACTAGACGACTTTTTTTGACTTCGTAACTGCTCGTAACGGAAAATTAACTGTTTTGCGACCAGCAAGTTGAAGACAGTTTGGAAAAAGGTTTCATTTGTGTCACTTGATAACTATTTGGTAACTCGTAACTGAAAGGTGACTGTTTTTCGACGGCCAAGGTGTTGACAGTTCGAAAAAAGGTTTCAATTTGGTCATTTGGTAACTATCTGGTAACTTTTTGAGATTTTTGTCACCACAAAACTAAAAAGTAACTATTTTTAATTTTATGTAACCTAACTCGTTACAAGTATCCTAAATGTAACTGCTGTGCAACCTTTTTGTATTTTTTTATTTTTATGATTAGTTACAAGTGCTACTTGGGTAGATTTCTAGTTTTATTTCATCTGCTACTCATAACGTCAAAATAATCCCACCGCGATCTGGAATATGTCCGGGAAACTGGAATCAGAACTTACCAGCATATTTTTTCATTAAAGGCCAATCTAATGTGGTTCCTTTAAGACTAGTTGCATAAAAATCGATTGAAAATCAGATGAGATAGAGCCAAAAGTGTAACTGAAAGTACCTTCGTAAAGGTTAAAAGCGTTACACACACACACACACAGACACACACACAAACACACACAAACACACACACAAACACACACACAAACACACACAAACACACACACAAACACACACAAACACACACAAACACACACAAACACACACAAACACACACAAACACACACACACACACACACACACACACACACACACACACACACACACACACACACACACACACACACACACACACACACACACACACACACACACACACACACACACACACACACACACACACACACACACACACACACACACACACACACACACACACACACACACACACACACACACACACACACACACACACACACACACACACACACACACACACACACACACACACACACACACACACACACACACACACACACACACACACACACACACACACACACACACACACACACACACACACACACACACACACACACACACACACACACACACACACACACACACACACACACACACACACACACACACACACACACACACACACACACACACACACACACACACACACACACACACACACACACACACACACACACACACACACACACACACACACACACACACACACACACACACACACACACACACACACACACACACACACACACACACACACACACACACACACACACACACACACACACACACACACACACACACACACACACACACACACACACACACACACACACACACACACACACAGACATTGCTCAGTTCATCGCGATCTATCGATTGGTATATGTGATTGGGCCCTCCGGGCCTCGGATCAACTTCGTGTTTTTCGACCAATTTTTAATTCGACCAATTTGTTATATACTATAACAAAGGTAAAAATAGTGCTGGTCATAATCCATCTTTATTTTTCTTCACGTACGTTTCGTCATCCCTGAGGGATGATGCTTCTGCTGAGGAATGATCGTGTCAGCGTTATCCTATGCATGAGTTGTTGTTGTTGCTGTTTCCCCGTGGTCATCGCATTCTGTATCCTGATACTGTTTACAAGCTAAGTTACATAGATATTTTATACAATACTAGCTGACACGACAAACTTCGTATTTCCACAAATTAACCTGTGTTGTACATGATCATCATGAATCTCGGATGATCTTTGTCACAATCTCGAGTTTTGCAAGCCCCCCAGTGGGTGGCGCTTCCGACGGCGGGTCACCGGCAACACTCGCGACCGTCTCGTCCTGAATGATCTAGACACTAGGTTACTATAAATAGTTTTTGTGGTCTTGCATTGACTAATGTTTTATGGAAGAGTCTCGAATTTCTCGAGTTCGATTAGTTTTTGAGTTTCGCAAAAATTTCTGTTTTATTTGTATGAGAGTCCATATCCCCCTACCACAGAAGTGAAAGGTGTCTAACTATCGTAAAATAAATTCAAGACTCCAAAATCTCCCACCTGCCAAATTTGGTTCCATTTGCTTGATTAGTTCTCAAGTTATAAGGAAATATGAATTTCATTTGTATGGGAGCTCCCCTCTTAAAAGGGGAAGGGGTCGTAATTCACCATAGAAAAAATTTCTGCCATCTAAAACTCCCACATGCCAAATTTGGTTCCATTTGATTGATTAGTTCTCGAGATAAGAGGAAATTTGCATTTCATTTGTATGGAAGCCTACCCTCTTAAAGGGGAGATGGGCCATAACTCGCTTTCTAAAGAAGAGAGGGGTCTCAATTCACCATAGAAAAAAATCTTGCGTCCAAAGCCACTTACATGTCAAATTTGGTTCCATTTGCTTGATTAGTTCTCGAATTATGAGGAAATTTGTTTTTCATTTGTATAGGAGCCCCCCACCCCTCTCTTAAAGTGGGGAAATCTATAGAAAATATACCATCGTAAATATTCTTGCCTACAAAAACACCCACATGATAAATTTGGTTCCATTTGCTTGATTAGTTCTAGAGTTATGAGGAAATTTGTATTTCGTTTGTATGAGAGCCCCCCCTTTTAAAAAGGTAAGGGGTCCTAATTCATCATAAAAAAGTGGTTGCCTCCAAAAACACCCACATGCCAAATATGGTTCCATTTGCTTGATTAGTTCTCGAATTATGAGGAAATTTGTATTTCATTTGTGTAGAAGCACCCCCTCTTAAAGTTGGGAGGGGTCGTAATTCACCATAGAAAATATTCTGCCTCCAGAAACCTCCACATGCCAAATTTGGTTATATTTGCTTGATTAGTTCGCGAGTTATGAGGAAATTTGAATTTCATTGGTATAGGAGCCCCCCCTCCTAAAGTGGGTAGAGGTCCCAATTCATCATAGAAAAAATTTTTGTCTCCAAAAACACCCACATGCCAAATTTGGTTCCATTTGCTTAATTACTTCTCGGGTTATGAGGAAAACTGTGTTTCTTTGGTACAAGAGCCCCCCTCTTAAAGTGGGAAGGGGTCTTAATTTACTATAGAAAATATTCTTGCCCTCGAAAACCTTCACATGCCAAAT
>NC_071353.1:95080638-95208138 GCF_943734655.1 Sabethes cyaneus | reverse complement strand
CAGACAGACAGACAGACAGACAGACAGACAGACAGACAGACAGACAGACAGACAGACAGACAGACAGACAGACAGACAGACAGACAGACAGACAGACAGACAGACAGACAGACAGACAGACAGACAGACAGACAGACAGACAGACAGACAGACAGACAGACAGACAGACAGACAGACAGACAGACAGACAGACAGACAGACAGACAGACAGACAGACAGACAGACAGACAGACAGACAGACAGACAGACAGACAGACAGACAGACAGACAGACAGACAGACAGACAGACAGACAGACAGACAGACAGACAGACAGACAGACAGACAGACAGACAGACAGACAGACAGACAGACAGACAGACAGACAGACAGACAGACAGACAGACAGACAGACAGACAGACAGACAGACAGACAGACAGACAGACAGACAGACAGACAGACAGACAGACAGACAGACAGACAGACAGACAGACAGACAGACAGACAGACAGACAGACAGACAGACAGACAGACAGACAGACAGACAGACAGACAGACAGACAGACAGACAGACAGACAGACAGACAGACAGACAGACAGACAGACAGACAGACAGACAGACAGACAGACAGACAGACAGACAGACAGACAGACAGACAGACAGACAGACAGACAGACAGACAGACAGACAGACAGACAGACAGACAGACAGACAGACAGACAGACAGACAGACAGACAGACAGACAGACAGACAGACAGACAGACAGACAGACAGACAGACAGACAGACAGACAGACAGACAGACAGACAGACAGACAGACAGACAGACAGACAGACAGACAGACAGACAGACAGACAGACAGACAGACAGACAGACAGACAGACAGACAGACAGACAGACAGACAGACAGACAGACAGACAGACAGACAGACAGACAGACAGACAGACAGACAGACAGACAGACAGACAGACAGACAGACAGACAGACAGACAGACAGACAGACAGACAGACAGACAGACAGACAGACAGACAGACAGACAGACAGACAGACAGACAGACAGACAGACAGACAGACAGACAGACAGACAGACAGACAGACAGACAGACAGACAGACAGACAGACAGACAGACAGACAGACAGACAGACAGACAGACAGACAGACAGACAGACAGACAGAAAGAAATAATTCTTTATAGGTATAGATAATTTGGAAAAGCTGTCATATTTCGAAAAGATATATAAAATTAGTAGATCGTCAGCGCAAGTGTTCGCGTCCGACGAACCAGTCGAGTTATAGCAGTTTTTTGTAACAATCGGGTTTCACTTTTTATCGCATTCTGTTATGTTTTGACGTCGTGTGCATTTACCATTATGTATATTGTTTGTTTGGGCGTTCTTGTTGGATCGTGTACGGTTTGGTTCCGAGTTGGCGCGTGTGAACTTGTCGTTAATCGTAAAAGTTTTTCTTATAAATTTACGGCTATAGGCAGGGATGCCACATATAATTCTGTGTTTTTACCTTTGTTATACAATATAACAAAGGTTTAGGAATTGGTCGAAAAACACGAAGTCGATCTGTGTCACATATACCAATCGATCAGGTTCGACGAATGAGCAATGTATGTGTGTGTGTGTGTGTGTGTGTGTGTGTGTGTGTGTGTGTGTGTGTGTGTGTGTGTGTGTGAGTGTGTGTGTGTGTGTGTGTGTGTGTGTGTGTGTGTGTGTGTGTGTGTGTGTGTGTGTGTGTGTGAGTGTGTGTGTGTGTGTGTGTGTGTGTGTGTGTGTGTGTGTGTGTGTGTGTGTGTGTGTGTGTGTGTGTGTGTGTGTGTGTGTGTGTGTGTGTGTGTGTGTGTGTGTGTGTGTGTGTGTGTGTGTGTGTGTGTGTGTGTGTGTGTGTGTGTGTGTGTGTGTGTGTGTGTGTGTATGTGTGTATGTGTGTATGTGTGTATGTGTGTGCGCTTCAATTTTCAATCGCCTATTTCTCGGAGATGGATGAACCGATCCGTCTGCTATAACTTTTATTTGAAAGGTATTTTCACCTAGTATATCACTATTGAATGGTTTCGTGGTCTGACTTTTAGTTTAAAAGTTATAAGCAAAAATGTGAAAATTACGTGACACGATTTTCTCCGGAACCACATAACCGATTTCATCGATCTTAGTACCAAATAAAAGATCTTACTATTGCTAAACTTCACGTCAATTTTTATTGAAAACAAACAAGTGGTTTAAAAGTTATGCTTAAAAAACCAGTTTTAACAAGGTTTAAATGATCGCCTGTTTCTCAAAGATGGCCAAACCGATTTACGTGCTATTAGTTTCATTTGGCAGGTAATATAGCCGGATAGATCACTATTGAATGGTTTTTTGATTGGATGTTTAATTTGAAAGTTATGAGTAATTCAATACACCACACCAAAATTAACAATAATTTATAATGATTTTAACCAAGAAAAATAACCTAATTTCAATTATTTTAATATCAGACGAGAGGTTTTCACACTACGAATATATATGCAAAATTTCATAAGAATTGGTTTTACCGGTCAAAAGATATTAACCCTCGAACACTCGCGTCAACTTTTATAACACAGTTACTCGCGCGCACAATAGCCCAAAACCAAAGAAAACGAGCGCACTAGAGTTTGACTAGGAAAACTTGGTTTTAAGTTTATCGAACCTTTGGAACAGTTTCTTGAAATTTAAAGCTCTATCGTCTGGTAGAATTTGAATTTTGATTAACCCCCCTAAAAGTGAAATAAAAAAATTATTTTCCTTCAGTTTCAATATAACACATTGATGTGTTCTGCAAAGTTTTAGAGCATATTATTACAAGAAATTTTGCTGAAGACAGTAACCTTCTATCTCTTCAACGAAGAGATCTTATTTATTGTATATGAATTTGAAAAATCAGTTTTTCTATTTTAGCTCTTTTTGTAATTGTTGTTTGACTTTTTCATGTATTACAAAGTTGTATAAATAATAAAAATACACAACTTTGCTGAACATAGTATACCTCTATGTTTCCTTGTTTACGAACTGTAGAACTTTGATTATAAAAAATACCCTGATTTTGACCCCGAATTACTCGACTACCAACAGACGGATACATTTTAAACATTTTACATTTGCTGGTAGTTTTGCTGCACACAGACACCATTTTTACATATGAAGAAACGAAAGAAAATTCCAGTTGTGGCCAATTGCGGTACACCTCACATGCTACTTGCTTCGTTTCTGTGATGTCGGTTTATGCTAATCTGTTTTCCTAACAATTTAAAGTAATAATGCATTGAATAATTCTGACATTTTGCTAATAAAAAGTTTATTGAAGAATATACGTTAGTATATACGTAATATACGATTTGTAACTTTATAACAATATGGCATTCAAAAACCTACATATGGTGTACAAAATACAACAACGTGAGTAACCGAAGGTTCATAAAAATTGATGAAATTTATTCAAGAGAACTTTATTGTTGTGAATCAAATAGAATGGCGTTACAGGAAATTATGCATAGTTCGGAAACCTTTTCACTAGACCTTTACTACGCAATGTATATGTTAAAGAATAATATTTCATCTTACAACTTACTTTTACTTGCACTTACCCTTATTAGTAACAACTTACTCAGCAATTTCATGAGAAAAGGAACTATAAAAATTTATAAGTGCTTCTATTTGGTTCAAATTTTGTACAAACTTATTCAATTTCCAAAAATTTCATGTAAACCAAACGTGTCGATTTCTATCTCAAATTGCAAGTAAGACGGTATAACAAAGGTTCCTTTCACCACTAGATTTATTAAATCAGGTTTTTGTTGGAAAAATCTGACAATCTGTACGGCGAGGAAAAATATCTGTGCAAAAATCTGTCCAATGCAAAACAATGAGAATGAAAGAGATAGAGAGTCGTTTTGCTGACTATTTCCGTCTCTTTCACTCTCATTTAAAAGCTCAAAAATCTGTTTAATCTGTGTAATTTGGCGAAAATCTATATTCTATGCATACAGTTTCTGTACAGGCGATTTCTTTCAAATGTCTGTTAAACACAGAATAATCTGTGCATGTGGCAACCCTGGCTATAGTTGAAGTAGCAACACTCCTTTCGTCGGACGTCTGGAGTTTAATTTGCTACCAAAAACAAAATGATAAACGTAATGATAAATCATAATTGAGCTAGCTATTATTATTTTTTAAATCTTTATACTGTTAGTACTTTAGAAAATAACAAACAAATTAATAAAAATCATTTTGAACCCGCAACATCTACCAGATGTATCCTAGGGTTTTCCTTACTTACTAGTATTTCCCAAGTCCCGGGACATTTATGAGGGCACTTAGAGTTCTCTGCGGTTCTATTAAGTAAATGTTGGACTAATATTCCTTTCCCATCCCTAACAGCTGCAAGGACGTGGCCAGGACAGTGACCATGCTGTGGAGGCATTTGACTTTTGTTTAAGAGCATGAAATTAAACCCCAAATTTCATGTTGCTGGTAACAAACACAAGTTACTTGATCTTTTGAACAAGTTGCTGGCACCAACTACGAATTTGTGCACCTGTTTATGCCATGCTATGCTATGCTAACGTAAGAACAAACACTAAATAACGCGAATACTAGACACAACACTTATGGTTCTTACAAAAAACATAAATACCTTATCCGCTAACCGGTTTCGGTTGACGCTCTCATCACCTCACCGCTCTTTCAACTGACGAAGTTGAAAGTGTAGTAAACAGCAAATTACTACTTTGTATCCAGTCGACCACCGCTCTGATGATGGGTAGCATCATACCCGAAACCGGTTAGCGGATAAGGTATTTATGTTTTTTTGACGTAGGACTACGTCTTACGGCAAGTTTTGAGATAGGGTGTCATTCCAAAAAATCGAAAAATGCGTGCGTCACGAAAAATGAAAGGTTTTGAGCGCTAATAGCTCAGCGGTTTTCCGATCGATCTTCAATATTCTTACATCAATCGATCGGAAAATCTTCTAAGAATTGACCCAAATGAAGAAAAGTATGAATTCTTAATGTTGAACTATTGAAAATAATGAACCTACACACTTAAAAAAAAGTGCCGAAGTCAGCAAAATTTTGCCGAGATTTGGACAGCCGAGCGTTCGGTAAATTTTTTTATGATGCCAAACGTTAGTAAAGATCCGTAAACGTCGATTTGCAAAACTAAAATTTTCACCGAACGGCTGTCCAAATCTCGGCAAATTTTGCAGATTTTTTTAAGTGTGTATGTTTTACCAGAATTCTCGCTTCGTGATTGGTAGGAAGATTCTTTACGATGATCTAAAACTATACCAATTTGATATCTGTGCTTGGGAAGTAAGCCAAAACAAGTGACAGTTCCCTCATTTCAACAAGATTTCTTAACACCGCGATTCAACCTATACCATTTTGATGTCCTTGCTTGGGAAGTACGCCAGAGAGAGTAACAACGCGATTAAACCTAGTCCAATTTGATGTCTGTGTTAGGGAAGTGTGTCAGAAAAAATGACAATCCCAACAGATCGCAAATTCTTTACTGCGAGACGATTAAACCTCGGCGAACTTGATATCTGTGTTGGAAAAATGTGCTACAGCTTTAGTGTTCGGTTATAATACGACTCTGTATGAATACGCATGCTTGCCGTTTCCCGTTTCATTAGAAGTGTAGTGGAAAGATGTGCTGTTGATAAAATAGGATTGAATTGGTAAAATCCTTTCAACGTGGGACACCATGAATAATAAAAACAATGAAATTTAATTTCAGTAAGGTAGCAGGAAAGCAATAGTTTGTGTTCTTGATTTTGTTAAATTGTTTTCAAATGCACAATCTTTTGAGAATTGAACGTATGCAATGTTACTACTTTGATAAATGTTACATACAACGCTTGTAGCATGTATATATGTTGCATATAGCATGTATACATGAAGAATCGAATGATTACAAGCATGAATACATGCCACTATCACTACAAAGAGACTTACGTAGTCCTGCGTCACCTATATATGCGGTCGTGTCTTGTACACAACGCCTCTGATTTTGTAAGAACCATAAGTGTTGTGTCTAGTATTCGCGTTGCTTGATTAGTTCTCGAGTTTTGAAGAAATTTATGTTTCATTTGTATGGGAGCTCCCCCTCTTACGCCCTCCTTAAAATTAATCCCTTACCCCTCCATAAAATTGCTGGTCCAACGATACATAAACTGTTCATTTTCGTTCAGTAGTTTAGTAGTTATTAGCATTTGAAATCTTTCATTCAAACGTTACACTTTTATTTTCGTTTTCATAAAGTGCTACCTAGTCCCAGTATAGTAAACAAAGACGTAGTCTTACGTCAAAAATATTATTAATTAGCATATGAAAAAATCCACTCAAATCCATATTCGTACGGGCTTCGAATTAACAGTTTTGATTTCGCAGCTGTGACTTAATTTCAAAGATTAGCATTTAGTATGATATCCCTTGGTCATTGCAACTGCCTTTAGTCGTTTTGGAATGCTATCTACCAGTTTTTTCGTGTATTTGATGGGAATTTGGTCCCATTCGCCCATTAAGTGCTTTCTTAGATCGTTTTTGTTAGAAATTTGATGGTTTCTAACTTTTCTATAGAAATATTCCAAAAGGTTTTCAATGGGATTGATGTCTGGAGATGTTGTGGTAGAGTATCGATAAGTTTTGAGCAGTTGTAAAGTAACCGTGTGAGTTTCTTAAATGCTTTGTGCTGTGGGTCATTGCCTCGGTAAAACTTGTACCTCTGACTAAATTCTGTTTTGTTGGCACGTGACTTCAAATTTTGCTTTAAAATGTCTAAATAGACATTTTGATCCATTATGCCATCAATGGTGGATGCTGTAATCCACCCGCTTACCACCTCTCCACCCCAGCCGTGTTTAACCGTTATGTGTTCGACAGGGTACCCGAGTACCTTTTCAGCTTTCAAAGTACGAAATTCTAAAGTTTTCTTTGATCAAGGATACTGAAATTCTGTGACATCTAAGAACTAGTTGAATTACAACTTTTCATAAAATAAGTTTTCATGTAGCACTTAAGGGGGTGGAATGGGGGGGCTTCGAATTTTTTTACCCTTTAAGTGCTCGACAACTATCCGTCTGCGCATAGTTGCGTAATTATGGATCAAAATTAGGGTATTTTTTATATCAAAAGTTTTACAGTTCCTAAACAAGCAAAGATAGAGGTATACTACATTTGGCAAAGTTTTGTATCTTTGCTATTTGTACAACTTTATAAAACATGAAAAAGTCATACAACAACTACAAAAAAAGCTAAAATAGAAAAACTAATTTTGACGATTCACGTCTAAGAAACAGGATTTTTCTATCTTCGCTGAAGAGATAGAAGGTTACAGTCTTCAGCAAAATTTCTTGTAATAATATGATCTAAAACTTTGCAGAACTGATCAATGTGATATATTGAAGATAAAGAAAAATAAATTTTTTATTTCACTTTTAGGGGGATTATTCAAAATTTAAATTTCACCATACGATGGAACTTTTAATTTCAAGAAACTCTCCCAAAGGTTCCATAAACCTAAAATGAAGTTTTCCCACTCAAAACTCTAATTCGCACATATTTTTGGTTTTGGACAACTGTGAAGCCCCACGGGAATATGTTCCGGAATGGCCATGCCGTGGCAAAATCATCAGATAGAATCAAAATAATGAAAAATGACCTCCTGGAGTAATTTCATGAATTTAGACACCCATATTGCCAGTGTTGCAAACCAAACAGTTTTATGGCCACAGGAGGTCCCACGGGAACTTGTCGCAGAATGGCCATTCCGAGGATATATCATTGTATTGTTTTAAAACAATGAAGAATGGCCTTTCGGACTAATTGGAAGAACTTTGGACACCCATATTACTATAATTACATCCAAAAATATAAAAAGTGCTTTAATTCCGGAACACATCCTCGGACTGCCCGATTTCCGGGAACCAGATGAACCACTTCCGGCTCTGTTATAACCACACTGGAAGTGGATAAGTTCCTGAATCTTTTGGTGGTAAAAGTGTCCGAATCGGTCAAAAATTGCCAAAGTTACAAGTGTTTCAATTTGTGGGTACCCGGGTACCCTTGTCGAGCACTTAAAGGTGTTTTTTTGTCGAACACATAACGGTTAACCATCGCTTTCAGATTTTTTACATTTAGTAACATTTAGGCTTTTCCCATACGAAACGACGACCATCTGAGCCAAAGATGATAGATTTCTTCCCAGTAAGATATTATTTTTTCAGATGGGTTCAAAAATATGGTTAAAAACTAAGAATTACACTTTTGATACCTCGAAATAGTGGACCCCTCGTGCGCCAAGGGGTCTAACAGGTTCAAAAAAAGTTGAATTGTGAGCAAACCTTGAGATCTATATATTGTGATATTTCATAAATTTGCCATGAAACAACTAACAATTGGGTTCTGTAAAGAAGAAGAACAGGGCTTTCAAATGGAGTAAAATATTTTTTGGTGGCCATCTTGGATTTGGTCGCCATATTGAATTTTATCAAAAAATCGCCGTTTTCAACATGAGCCCCCCAACTGATTTTCATTTTAAGATCACCATTGGAAAGCTGAGAAAAAATTCTACATGAAACATTCATAAAACTAGGTGTGTAATGGCATTAACTGAATAACAACAACCAGTTATTTGTAGCAAGGTTCACAATTTTCATATAATTATTGTGATATTTCCAAAATTTGCTATGAAACAAACTACAAACGACACGGCTATGTAAAAAGGAGAGATAGGGCTTATAAACAAAGTGAAAAAAATATTGGCGGCCATCTTGGATTTGGCCGCCATGTTGGATTTTATAAAAAAATCGGCGTTTTCGCCATGATCCCTCCAACCGATTTTAATTTCAGGACCACCATCAGGAAAAATGCTATAAGAAACATTCATCAATTTAGGTGTGTAATTGCATTAACTAAATAAAACAATTAATTCTCTGTAGCAAGATATTCCATTATATGAGAGTTATAAACCTTGATACAGATAATAAATTGTTTGGTTTATTTAATGCAACTATACATGTAATTTGATGAATGTCCCTTATAGCATTTTTTCTCAGCTTTCCGATGGTGGTCTTGAAATTAAAATCGGTTGGGGGATCATGGCGAAAACGTCGATTTTTTGATAAAGTCCAACATGGTGGCCGAATCCAAGATGGCCGTCGATTGTTTTTCACTTCGTTTCAAAACCTTATCTTTCCTCTTTACAAAACCGTGTCGTTTGTAGTTTGTTTCATAGCAAATTTTGGAAATATTACAATTAATTAATTAATTAATTTCTTAAAATGAAAATCAGTTGGGGAGCTCATGGTGAAAACTGCGATGTTTTGATAAAATCCAATATGACGACCAAATCCAAGATGGCCACCAAAATTTTTTTACTCCATTTGAAAGCCCTGTTCATCTTCTTTACAGAACCGGGCTTTTTGTTAGTTGTTTCATGGCAAATTTATGAAATATCACATGATATAGATCTCAAGGTTTGCTCACAATTCAACTTTTTTTTTAACCTGTTAGGCCCCTTGGTAAACGAGGGGTCCACTATTTTGAGGTATCAAAAGCGTAATTCTTATTTTTTAACCATTTTCAACCAATCAGGCGCAAAAGTTCCAATATTTGAAGACCTCGTGTCAGTAGTGGCCCCGTTTCAGTGAGAATTACTCCAGTACTACTTATCGCTCATAAAGGACACCTAGGAGTCGCGATGATGAAGAGCCATCTGCGGTCTCACGTTTGGTGGATCACGCAGGGATGGATGATCAACTAGAGAAAATCGTGATGAACTGAGAACGATGTACCTTAATTGGTGCATCAGAGCCTCCAGGGGTTAGGGAACGAGATGCTGCAATTAAAGAAAAAGGAAAAGAGTATGCGGATCAATAGGCATGGGACAAAAAAGTATTCTAAAAGAAGGTGATTAGGTGCTGGCCAAAAGAATCTAATCTAATAAACTTGATGGAGACTTCATTAATGACGGAAGGGAAATGACCACATTTGCCGGAGGAGAGGAACAGATACAATAATCCAATCAAACGGCACTGGCAAGCAATATAGACGAAACTCAGCTCATCTTAAAACAAAGGATAGGCGAGCTGCTACATTCTTCTGTTGACGAAGCAACAAATGGTGTTTTAGACCCAGCAGAGACAGGAAACACACCTATCAAAGAAACTGCACCCAAACACTTGTTAAGTGGTCTAGACAAATTAATCAGAGCACCACCTTCAAAATATCATGGCTGCCCCATACTCGGTCACCAGAAGTAATATACATTTTTACAGCGTCTAAATGAATAAACATCACATAGAACAAGGTTTCTTTTATTTATTCAAGTATATTGATCTGATCTTTTATTATACATACGTGAGACCTGAACGACAATACCTTGTATTCAATATACTTTGCGATGATCAACCGATACCTTTGACAGATACATACATACATACTAGAGAGCCGTAAGACTATAAGACTTCCACTGGAAGACGGAAATGCAGCCCTGAAAGTGGCTAAGCTGAAGGTGGGATGGTCCGTGTGCCCACTGAGCGTGTTCCAGCAGCCGGAGGCCTGCTTCCGGTGCTTTGAGAGAGGGCACAGGTCCTGGAGCTGTAAGGGGCCACTTGTGTAGGAGATCTGGCGGTACGGGCCATATAGCGAGGGACTGTACTGCGCCACCCAAGTGCCTGATATGTACCGGCCAACGGGACGCTAAGCACACAACAGGAGGCCCGAAGTGCCCGGCAGGCGCGCTGGCGACTAAAACACGGGCGTAGTGCAGGTAACGCAACTGAACTTGAACCACTGCCACGCGGCCCAGCAGCTGTTGTACCAAGCAGTTACTGAGTCGTTGACGGACATTGCAATCATCTCGGACCCATACCGCATCCCTGCCGGAAACGGTAACTGGGTGTCGGATAGGTCCGGGACGGCGGCTATATGGACGACAAGCAGGTTCCCGGTTCAAGATGTTGTGTCAACTGCAGACGAGGGATTCGTGGTTGCCAAAGTGGGTGGAGTGTTCTACTGCAGCTGTTATGCTCCGCCGAGTTGGTCTATCGAGCAGTTTACGCGGATGGTAGACCGAGTATCAATTGTGCTGACTGGTCTAAGGCCGTTGGTTGTGGCGGGTGACTTTAACGCTTGGGCGGTAGAGTGGGGAAGTCGTCGCACGAACCACAGGGGCCTGATTCTGCTTGAAGCTCTGGCAAAGCTCAACGTAGATCTGGTCAACGTCGGCACCACAAGTACCTTCAGTAGGAACGGTGCGGAGTCTATCATCGACGTGACATTCGGCAGCCCTGGTCTGATAGGAGACTGGAGGGTAGACAATGGCTACACTCACAGCGACCATCAGGCGGTCCGCTATGGTGTCGGTCAGATAACGAGGCGGCGAGTAGAGCCGACACTCCAACCACCCGTGGATGGAAGACATCGTACTTCGATCCGAAGTATTTGTGGAAGCAATCCGAAGAGAGTGCGGTGATCGTGGTATGCCCGATCCGAACGCTGATCATTTGGTTGAGGTACTGTCGCGAGCATGTGACGCTACCATGCCTAGGAAAGGTCGACATAGGTATGGCAGGTCACCGGCTTACTGGTGGACAGATGAAATTGCGGAACTCCACGGAGCGTGCTTTCGTGCGAGGAGAATTATGCAAAGAGCTCGTTCGGACGAAGGCAGGGCTGAATATCGAGTAGCACTTGCTGCTGCACGCGCAGCGCTTAAGAGTGGGATAAAAGCTAGTAAACGAGCCTGCTTTGAAAGGTTATGTGCTAGTGCCAATGCGAACCCGTGGGGTGATGCCTACAGGCAGCGTTGCCAGATCAGCGGTTTTCCCGCTAGATTTAGCGGGATTTCAAGTCAGACAGCGGGACTTTAGAACCAAACAGCGGCTAGCGGGAATCTAGCGGTTTTCTTAAATAACTCAGTGGGATGTTAGCGGGATCTCGATTTAGCGATATTTGGTAGGCAAGAGACTGAAGAGAAGAGGCTGAAAGAGAGGTTGACAACAAAACACTTCGTTTATTGACATTCTAATGTCTGCTTAGGCATTGGTAGATGGTTCAGTATATTGATTAGAAAACTCCGTAGCCGTGGTTTTTGCCTAGAATGGAATGAGTTCTGACAAATGCTCATTAGAACTCACTGAAAAAGAAGATCACCAAACCAATCCGTTTTGCGTCACAAACTAATTCGTTGCCAATGGCAAAATCCAACTAATTCTTGCATTGGAAACAAAATAACACTTATGTATCCATATACATCATAGTTTGCTATATACCCCAGCATTTGTATAACAAAACCAAAACAAATCGGTGCTAAAACAAAATATAAGCGAGAACCAAGAGCCGATGCGCTTTACAGATATTTTTGATTTTTGGATACTTACAAAGATTGAAACATATCTTCTTTTGTCACCAAAAACCATAACCATTTGCCAGCGTTTTTGAAATTTTGCATGATTTGCATCATAGCTAGACACAGAAAAAGAATTTATGCTAAAAGCTTCTTTCGAAATGTTCGCCTGTGTTCTTAGACTCCTTAATCTTATAATTCTTGTGAAATTTCGTAGTAAACTGTCATTATATGAGGGATAACAATATATTTCTTTTTCTGTTTCCTGTAGCAAATTTGCATAATGTTCATTTAATTGCAACCTCTTAATTTCAGCAGATCATCTTAATTTCAAATGCAAGCCTTGCTGAAATGAATATTTTTTATTTTTTATTCTGCACCAGAAACGAAAGAATAATATAACTTGATTCAGCGGGATTTCTAGCGGGAAATTGACTCTAGACAGCGGGATTTCAGAGGGAAATCAAGCTCTGGGCAGCGGGAAAATGGGCAATCGACCTGGTAACACTGCCTACAGGGTCGTAATGGCAAAGACCAAGGGAGTGATGGCGCCCTCAGAGCAATCGCCAGAGATGCTGGAGCGGATCATCGAGGGCCTCTTTCCGCGCCACGAGCCAAGGCCCTGGCCCCAGGCCGCTGAATCGTCCCACGGCCGACGTTCCAGTATCTCAAACCATAGCGTAGGATGGTCGGCCTCCCAGCCGAACATCCAAAGTAACGTGGGCGACGGCGGTTTGGCGGTCGGGGACGAAGTGACGGTTACGAATGAGGAGCTCATTGAGATCGCTAAATCCCTAAAGGTGAGCAAGGCACCGGGGCCAGACGGAATCCCGAATATGGTCATTAAAGCGGCTATGTTAGAGGCTCCCGAGTTATTCGGAGCAGTAATGAGGAGATGCCTGGAAGCTGGCCACTTCCCGGACAGATGGAAGCGACAGAACCTCGTGCTGTTGCCGAAGCCGGGAAAACCTCCGGGTGTTCCCTCGTCATATAGGCCGATATGTCTGCTCGATACTGCCGGTAAGGTGCTGGAGAAGGTTATCCTTAACAGACTCGTACAGTACACGGAGGGTACAAACGGTCTGTCAAGGAATCAATTCGGCTTCCGAAAAGGCGAATCTACGGTGGATGCAATCTTGTCTGTCACTAAGACAGCCGAGGTGGCAATCCAGCGCAAGAGAACAGGTATCCGCTATTGCGCAGTTGTCACGCTTGACGTGAGAAATGCGTTTAATAGCGCTAGCTGGGACTCTATAGCCAACTCGCTTCGGAACGTCCAGGTGCCGGTGTCGCTGTACAGGATCCTGGAAAATTATTTCCAGAATCGTGTGCTATGCTACAACACGGAGGAGGGTCAGAAGTGCGTTCCAATCACCGCAGGGGTCCCGCAAGGTTCCATACTGGGCCCGGTGTTGTGGAACGTCATGTATGACGAGGTGTTGAAGCTAAAGTTCCCGGTAGGGGTGGTGATAGTTGGCTTTGCGGACGATATCACCTTGGAAGTCTATGGTGAATCTATCAGAAAGGTTGAGTTGACGGCTGCCCACTCTATAAGCATTGTTGAAGATTGGATGCGATCCAGGAAACTGGAGCCAGCGCATCATAAAACGGAAGTTATCGTGGTGAACAATCGCAAGTCGGTACAGCAAGCAAAGACCAGCATCAGGGACTGCACTATTTCATCAACGCGGTCCTTAAAACCTCTGGGAGTCATGGTCGACGACAAGCTCAAGTTCGGGAGCCACGTCGACTATGCCTGCAAGAAGGCTTCCACAGCTATTTCGGCATTGTCTCGTATGATGTCTAATAGCTCTGCGGTATATGGCAGCAAGCGAAGGCTATTAGCCAACGTGGTCCAGTCTATACTTAGGTATGGCGGACCGGTGTAGTCATCGGCGTTAGGTACCAAAAGCTATCTAGCCAAGCTGGAAAGCACCTATCGTCTCATGTGCTTGAGAGTGGCGAGTGCGTATCGCATAGTTTCACATGACGCAATCTGCGTCTTAGCAGGTATAATGCCTATTGGCATTATCATCAGCGAAGACTTAGAGTGCTTCAACCAACGTGGAACTAGAGGCATACGGAGTACCACAAGATCGGCCTCGATGACCACATGGCAGCGGGCATGGTCTAATTCCACAAAAGGTCGGTGGACACATCGACTTATCCCGGAACTATCTGGGTGGGTCAACAGGCGCCACGGCGAAGTCAACTTCCACCTGACACAGATTCTGTCAGGGCATGGTTGCTTCAGACAGTATCTGCATAAGTTTGGGCATGCGGAGTCCCCCGCGTGTCCCGAATGCGTGGATGTTGAGGAAACGGCAGAACATGCTTTCTTCATATGCCCTCGTTTCGCGGGCGCGAGAAGCAACATGATGGCAGTGAGCGGACAGGACACTACCCCGGATAACTTAGTCCAAAAGATGTGTTCCAGCTCGGACATCTGGGGAGCGCACAGTGGTCGGAAATTTAAAATTCTTGGCCAAAACCTCAAGATGATGAGATTCCATGTTTTTCGGGCTGCTGATTTCAAAAATGGTATTGAAAATGTGAAATTCAAAATGGCTGACCCAAAATGGCGGCTTTTTTGTTAAATTTTAAAGTTTTTGCTGTAAATTTCATCTAAAGGTGACTTTCAGGTCGTTAAGTTCAACAATAAAACTCAAAATGTAAAATGGCTGACCAATATGGAGGACCACTTTTGTATCTTTTAGTCCTTTTTAGTTTATATCTGGCTCAGCACGTTTTTGGTCCCTTTTTCAAGAAACAAAATTGAATTAAATAACAAATCAAATTTAAAATCGTCTTATTTACCCTATTAAAAACGCAAAATTCTATCTTCTATTACGTTATGCAACATTACTTTAAAAAATAATATTAGTCGGAGTGATCATCGCTGCTACTTTTATCACCGACGCCGATTTTATCGCTGTCAGTGTCATTCAATGTTGTGTAGCGCAACAACGCGATTGCAAGCAATCATTCTTCGAAAAATATGTTCCATTATCTTCTCACTCGTATATTTCCTTGATGCATTATATTTATGTTGCGCGATTCCCAAGCTCCAGAATTTGTGCGGATACTCTCTAATGTTCAATAATACGTCTTGCAGTATTTTCGTCATAGAATTGCCCAATCCTGGTTTCGAGCGATCAATAAGCAAGTTTGCATACTTATGCATGATTGTATCTATAATTTCCATGTTTCAACCGGTTTCTTTTCAACATTCTGAGCGTACACTTAATTCGGCAAATAATAATGTGGCCCGTCTGCCTTAATTTCTCCTTTTGGAGATCCTGCTGCCAGTTATCCTCATCCATTCGTTAATTTGCAGAAGCTATAAAATGAATCGTAAGAGTTATTATGATTAATCTGTCACATTAAGAAGGATCAGGTGCTGTTAGAGTTAGTAGGATCGTTGAACTAGCCCCGTAATTGTCCTGTACTCGCGAAGTCTGTCGATAAAGAAAGGTAGTGTCTAAAGACGGTTATCCCCTAGGCTTTGCTCTGCACCATCAACGATTTATTTGTAAAGAACAGGAAAATAGCAAAAAATAAGTTAAAAGCTAGCACAAGTTGTTTGGAGCATCAAAAGCTCACACGTCCGATTTCGCCTACAAGTGCGCGTCAACACTAAATCTCCATTTTCTCGTGGAGTTGCAAATAGTTGCAAAAAAGCTACACACCCTTCGAACCGTCACAATCTGACGCTCATAAAGACATATAACATTCGACGGCACCTCGCGGCACAACAAGTAAATGCCAATTTCATTGCGCGCGGTAATTGAAAAAACTAGCATTTGCGAAGGAACCTTTAAGCGTTGTAAAAGTATATATATTACGAAAAAAAACTGAATTCCCACATAACGCTAATGAACTACATTCCTTCAGAAACGTTATCCATTTTGGTTGATTGTTAGTTGATAATGCGATAACGAACCACATGCGTTATTACCGAGAGCCACAAAACGTATGCAAGCCGCACTAGCGAAGAGTCTCTCATACACTAACGTTTGACAGTACGCCAAACCACAAATCTACATTATCGATAGTTGATATTAGTTGATATGATAAAATGACTTATTCTACGTGTAATTATGTCAGAATATGTCATGAATGATAACTTTCGATTTTGGAGGTTTTGGCCAGGTTTTTAGGGTTTCCAACCACTGTGGAGCGGTCAATGCGGCTGCTACCCAGATTGTACTCGAGCTACAAAACCACTGGAGAGCCGATCAACGGCGAATAAACAGCCTAACTACCATAGTCCAGTAGTTATCTAAGCGAGTGCATTAAGCACAATAGCCCCTCCCTGAAGTAATACCGATAAGGTGGTGGCAGGGGGGATTGAGACTGGAGACTCGAGTAGGGTTTTAGTGGGTCGGGATCCTCACGCCCCATTAGGGGGGTCGGGATACCTAAACCCCACTCCCTGAGTTATCTTCTCAGGTTTCTGATAGTACCGTATCTTCTAAGGTGCTCAGCAGATTTCCCAACTCGTAAAAAAAATACTAGAGAGCCGTGTCGACATTCACATGGAAAGAAAGATGACGGGACGACATTCACATGGAAAGAACGTGATGACGGGAGCAGACAGGTAACGCTTGGACGGGACAGCTGTGACGACCCGGACTGCCCACTACAGGCAGTGTTTAACTGCTTTCTTATTAGTTTCATTTGTTTTTAAATGAATCAAACAGTAAATAGGTACCATAAACAAAAGTACCAGAACCATGGACAATGTATGATAGTTTGTCTCCTACACCACCCCTCTGGTTGTCAAAAGGGAAAGAGATCCGACTGGCGCACAGAGATGCCATATTTTCTAAAAAAATATCTGGAACTGCTCGAAAACCGAAAAAATCGAGCAGTTTTCTAAGCTACAATACTGCAATTCCCTAAAATAATTTCTACTGTTGGTTGCGGATACATCAAAGTGATGTTTTCAGCTGAAAGAAAATTTAATTTTGTCGTCAATTATTACTTGATATTGAAGGCCACCAATGAATTTTTTTTGATGAATGATTTTCACATTTAGCCTGAAATATTTACTAAGAGCTCGAATATCATGATAATTTTGTGCCTTCTGAGACGGCATTTTGGCTAATTCACTCAGCAACAAGAAGTATAAACGAAGCGCTAAACCTCACGGGTGGTTTCCGTAACTGTGTTTTAGTGAGCCAAGTGAAAGGCAATAGATACTCATAAATATACACATACTAGAAATGCAGCCTGCATTAGTCCTTGCTCTAATGATCTAACATAAAGGAATACAGTTGGATTTCGAATTTGGTAACAAATGCGTGTCGCCTATGTAGCCAAAATCGAGACCTTTTTTGATATGAAAAAATTGAATGCAGATGCGTTAGAAATTAAGTAAATATTATTAATCAACGATTGCAATCATTTTATGCTTGAAAAGTCCGCCAAGAGTTATCCGTCCGGTGCAAGTAAGTTTTTCGCAACCTGCGGTACGACGTAGTCCTACGGCAATAAAATATTATTGTTCGATACATTCTATAACAGCAAACTTGTTTCCATGAACACACTGAAGGCATCATTTTTGCGTCATTTAAAGCATGTATGCGGAAACTGACTGATATTTAAGCATATTTTTGTAAGGGAAATATTTTGTGTTGCCAAAAACGGATACTTTTGTTGCCAAAATCGAACCATGTCAAAATCGAACCATGCCATATTCGAAATCCTACTGTACTTCATCAAGTAAAACATGTTATCAATACAACGATAATACTAATAAACCTTTGCACGGTGCCTAACCTCAACTCTGGTTTGAAGTTTTTGTGTGGTTTGTATTGATTTCCCTTGTAACCTAAATTTATTGTTAGTGGGTTTATTACTTGTAATTCGTACCACTTGTTTGCGGAAACCGGAAATGCCCAACTTTTCTGAACCAGAAAAATGATAGCAGTTCTGCACAACATACATTTTTGTCATTTTTGCAGTTTTTTACTTCTGAGTCTTGCGAAAAACAAACCCCACAACACTGTCAAACCTGGACGAAAAAAACTCACTGACATCTGCGTGCAATGCTTTATATAGGCCTACGTCACTCGTTCGTACAACCCTTAGGGCTGTATACCTGGTAGTTTTTAATTTACTAAGTGAGAGTTACTCTCACTCGTTCTGTTTGACAGTCGGCTTATCCGCCCTTTTCAAATGTTGGTCGACACTTTTTCAGATCGTGGAATATTTCAAAAGAGCGAAACGTTTCATTTTGGTAGTTGCGTGGTTGGGTAGGCGGATACCCACTGGTGAAATGTGTAAGAGTTGAAGCGTGCTTGTAAACAAGCGATGGCTTGTGTGACAGTTCTTGCACGGCCAACTGCTTACTTGAGTAGAAGTGCTGGACTGTTTGATGAAAATTTTAAGTTGCATGCGACACTAAAGAGCAAATTTGATAATATATGGAGATACGTAGTCAGGGTTACAAGATGTGCAGCTTTGTCTGGAAAATACAGACTTTTAAACGCTCTACAGATGGCACGATGCTTGGAGCTTCGCATGCTGTTGAACGAATAAGTATATATCACCCCATTGGCAGGCAACCATGTTTTCGCCGCCAACATCTCGTATGTGCGAAAATGGGATAGCATGTCAGCACTGCGTTTCACTCAACTGCCAGCAGTCTGATTTGGGCCTGCTGTCAAATTTTGAGCTCAGGACATGCTGTCGCTGACGTTTACTGCAGCTCGATATAGAGATGTCGATGGGGTGGTATATATAGAATCCCATGATGCCAGTGCCAGTGTCGTGAGCTCGTTGGTGTTTCACGGTAATTTTTGTGTCGCAGATGTTGCTGGTTCATGGCTCGGATATAATAACGTCAATATCAGATTCGCTGTGTTTTGACGTAGAACTACGTCTTACCACAGTGTGTCAATCCAAAATTTGGATTGCGTCCCAGCGTCACGAAAGAATGAAAGATTTTGAACGCTAATAGCTCTGCCAATTATGAATGGATTTTCATGGTTTAGATACCGATCGACTCATAAAAGATGTAGCAATTATGTGATTTCTATTGCAACATTCTTTTTCAATCACTAGTTAGTAAAAATTACCGAATAGTTTCAAGGTCAAATAATCCCATACATTTTCTTTGTGATCGCCTTGCTCCACAGGCAGGGACGATAGTTAAATACACCATCTATTTACTGTGATTTCGATTACTTTATGTTAAAAAAAGAGCAAAGAGCAAACCCTCATCCCAATAGGTCGAAGATTCTTTACGACGTTTAGACTTATACGAATTTGATATCTGTGCTTGGGAAGTATGCCAGAAAGACTGATAAGGTCCTTTCGTCTGAACAAGATTTCTTAAGACTGCAACAAACCTAGTCCAGTTTGATGTCCTAAAAGTAAATTTTTTTGTTAAAGCATAAAATTACCCCTTCCTTTCAACCTAGTTCATTTATAAACATTAAATCTAGTCCAAATTGATGTCCTGAAGGTGAAACGTCACAGAAGAGTAAGCAGCAATCCTTTCCTTTTGCCAGATTGTATCCACATTCGCGACTACGAAGTTGCCAAAATTTGTTTGGTTTTTGCGTGAGAGAAGAGTGAAGGAAGTATTTTTGCTTTTGTTTTCACGCAAGTTTTGACATTGGGTTTTCGTGTAAGTGCGAACAGGATGAAAAATCTCTTTAGCTTTCGCAGTCGCGAATAGGTACTGCAAGAATTTTTCGGAACTGTTGTCTTACAAGGAAACACGGCTGCAACGCAGCAATTCTCAAAGTGAGGAAAATCAGCGACTCCGAGAATAGTTTTGAATGTTTCATTTGCTGCTTTGCGTCAGTTAGTTGCCTGCAATTATTTACTATTCAATAGTTAAGCATTAATTTCTTTCGAAAAGGATAGAGAAAACAGAGCAGAAGGGATCCGTAGTGGTGCTAATGTTTATTTGACCGTCAACTCAGTATAAGGCAATAAGGTACAGAACATTTTGCAAACAACTTTAACTTACTTATTAGCCTTCAATCATTAAAATGAATAGACCGATCTGAAAAATTATCTTAATTTTTTAATTTAATTTAATTGGGTTGGGCCATGCTCCAACTTGAATGTCAAAATTCTATTGAGCTTTTCAGTTTAAAAATTTCAAACAACTGTCAGCCGGCCCAATTAGCGAATCAGCTGAAGTGCAGTCGTGACCCAATTAACGGATTCAGGCTGTACTCCGATTCTGGCACTGGAAAAAATATTTGTTTTTGGCATCACAAATTACACAAAATACATACCAAAAATACGATACAAGTATTTAGCACTATTATTTACTTAACGCTATTTTACGCCACACATATGTCAATATGGTATGAAAAACAAATCATGGTTTCTTCGCAAAAACCCGCCTAACGTAGTTCTACGCCAACTACGCGGTTGTGTCTGGAATACAACCTTTCTGATTTTTATACTGGCAGTTTGACATCTTTGATACTGAAGCTTCCAACTTCCATTTCGAAACATGAGTACTCGCATATATGCGTAAAACAATGTAAATAATTTTAAAAGTTTTTGTCAACTACCCCTTGGAAATTGGCTTGAAAAATCGGGAGGCAAAAAAATAATTTGTAGGACATGAGTTAATTTTTTTCATAAAATCAATTGTCTGTGGGTTCTACAGCCTGAAAAACTCGAAAAATGAGTGTATGAGTTGAGTTAATGCTTCTAGCACGAAACAGAAATGGAAATTCGAACAACGGAATTTCCGAAAATCAGCCGAAATTTTTTTTTTCGTTTTTGTCTTTTTTCATAGATTTTTGCATGGAAAATAATAACGTATATTTTAATAGCAAGAATAGATTTGGTTTTCACGTTTAAACTTTAAATAACAATACCTAAAATCAATTTTTTTTGCTCGATTAAAAAAATCTCTTTGTTTTTTTTCGCCCACCTAGCCACCCCCCTCAAGGGCCCAACACCAGAAGGACAAAAACTTTATAAAATATTTGTAATGGCCTAATTGCTGTAGAGAATTGTGATAACATAAATTAATTAAAACAATTGTATTCAACTTGCAGGTTTATTATAAAACGTTCACGACTCCTCTGTCAGCTCACGTCTTCTCCAGTCGGAAATCTTTCTCTATATTGTGAGTTTCATTGAAAATTATCCTCCGCGCAACTCATAAATGAAATGCTCTTTCATAGTTGCCGGGTCGATTTTGATATTATTGGAAGAAATTACACAGAAATCATAAAGTTTTAGTTACTTTTGACGACCCAGTTAGGTGAACAACATGCCTGTTTACAGCATTCTGGCAACAGTTCTAGCGCGGTGTTTGCTTCAGGCGCGGTGTTTCCTTTAGACCGCGTTTAACTTTGGGCAAAGCACCCAATAATAATCCTAGAATTCTTTTATCTACGCCTGCTTAGACTCATGATCATTCATAGTTCAAACTCTACAAATACAGCAACTGCAAACAGAGCTGCCATAAATACAGGTATTTGTACATGCATAAATTTAGGACGCTACCATTTTCTCCGGAGTATTTTATTTTCTCGATCTAATCTTTTGTATAACATAAATAGTTTATGGACTACTTTAATATTCAGGAACATTAGTAGAGCCAGAAATCATAGCAACTGAAATAATTGATGGGTGCCAAATTTATGCATGCACAAATATCTGTATTTGTGGCAGCTCTGGCTGCAGATGTATGATATTTACCTGAGAGAGAGAGTCGCGAAGACGGTCTTCTTTTTCTCCTGCTTTGGCTGTTCTTCTTCTTCCTATTACGTTTGCTTTCATTTTCGGGCAAATAGATCAAACTTGTGCGTGAACATCTCATTTCATGTGTGTGAAATGTGCGTTTTATAATAACATATTTTGGTGTTAATTGGCCCACGGGTATTTCAGTTTTTGCAAAAATGTTAGTTTACAATTGAGACAAACAAGACTAATTCAATTCCAAATGTGTTTTTCACAAAAAACACCGGCAGAAAACTTATGAGAATTATCAATACTTTTCCATTTTGGGCCAACGATAACGACTGGCTAGAATGTAAAAGCATCAAACATAGCCACTTACAATAAAATCAAGCGATTATCCGCGATCTTATTCCACATGTAAGAAATCATGGTTTTCTCTTAAGCTTTTACCACTAGTCGGTATGCAAATTTCATAATTAATACGGTCTATCTGATTGATATATTGTCATACTCGATGATTCATCACAAAAACAGCATTAACTAGGCATGTTTTGCCTTTCTACTATATAAATATATAGTATAAAGGTATAGAAATCACTTGGAAAACCGGAAATGGAAAGAAGGTCCTGCGGGCCGAATGTCATATACCATTCGACTCAGTTTCGAAAACTGAGCATTTTATGTGTGTGTGTTTTTTTTTTAACGAGTGGGGAAATCTGCTATCAGACACCTGAGAAGACAGCTCAGGGAGTGGGGTTTGGTATCCCGTGAAGATCGTGAAGATCCAGACCCACTAAAACCCTACTCGAGTCTCCAGCCTCAATCCCCCCTGGAACCACCTTATCGGTATTACTTCAGGGAGGGGCTATTGTGCTTAACGCACGGTCTTAGATAACTACTGGACTATGGTAGTTAGGCTGTTTATTCGCCGTTGATCGGCTTTCCAGCGGCTTTGTAGCTCAAGTACGATCTGGGTAGCAGCCGCATTGACCGCACCCCAGACGTCCGAGCTAGAACACATCCTTTGGACTAAGTTATCCGGAGTAGTGTCCTGTCCGCTAACTGCCATCATGTTGCTTCTCACGCCCTCGAAACGAGGGCATATGAAGAAAGCATGTTCTGCAGTTTCCTCAACGTCCGCGCATTCGGGACACTCGGGGGACTCCGCATGCCCAAATTTGTGCAGATACTGTCTAAAACAACCATGCCCTGACAGAATCTGTGTCAGGTGGAAGTTGACTTCGCCATGACGCCTGTTGACCCATCCGGATAGTTCCGGGATAAGTCTATGTGTCCACCGGCCTTTTGTGGAATCAGACCATGCCCGCTGCCATGTGATCATCGAGGCCGATCTTGTGGTACTCCGTATGCCTCTAGTTCCACGTTGGTTGAAGCACTCTACGTCCTCGCTGATGATGATACCAATAGGCATCATACCCGCTAAGACGCAGATTGCGTCATGTGAAACTGTGCGATACGCACTCGCCACTCTTAAGCACATGAGACGATATGTGCTTTCCAGCTTGGCTAGATAGCTTTTGGTACCTAACGCCGATGACCACACCGGCCCGCCATACCTGAGTATGGACTGGACCACGTTGGCTAAAAGCCTTCGCTTGCTGCCATATACCGCAGAGCTATTAGACATCATACGAGACAATGCCGAAATAGCTGTGGAAGCCTTCTTGCAGGCATAGTCGACGTGGCTCCCGACCTTGAGCTTGTCATCGACCATGACTCCAAGGAGTTTTAAGAACCGCATTGACGAAATAGTGCAGTCCCCGACACTGATACTTGCTTGCTGCACCGACTTGCGGTTGTTAACCACGATAACCTCCGTTTTATGATGCGCTAGATCCAGTTTCCTGGATCGCATCCAATCTTCAACAATGCTTATAGAGTAGGCAGCCGTCAACTCAACCTCTCTGATAGATTCACCGTAGACTTCCAAGGTGATATCGTCCGCAAAGTCGACAATCGCCACCCCTACCGGAAACTTTAGCTTCAACACCTCGTCATACATGACGTTCCACAACACCGGGCCCAGTATGGAACCTTGCGGAACCCCTGAGGTGATTGGAACGCATTTCTGACCCTCCTCCGTGTTGTAGCATAGCACACGATTCTGGAAATAATTTTCCAGAATTCTGTACAGCGACACCGGCACTTGGACGTTCCGAAGCGAGCTGGCTATGGAGTCCCAGCTAGCGCTATTAAACGCATTTCTCACGTCGAGCGTGACAACTGCGTAATAACGAATACCTGTCCTCTTGGGCTGGATTGCCACCTCGGCTGTCTTAGTGACAGACAAGATGGCATCCACCGTAGAGTTGCCTTTTCGGAAGCCGAATTGGTTCCTTGACAGACCGTTTGTACCCTCCGTGTACTGTACGAGTCTGTTAAGGATAACCCTCTCCAGCACCTTGCCGGCAGTATCGAGTAGACATATCGGCCTATATGACGAGGGGACACCCGGAGGTTTTCCCGGCTTCGGCAATAGGACCAGGTTCTGTCGCTTCCATCTGTCCGGGAAGTGGCCAGCTTCCAGGCATCTATTCATTACTGCCCCGAATAATTCGGGAGCCTCTAAAATAGCCGCTTTAATGGCCATATTCGGGATACCGTCTGGCCCCGGTGCCTTGCTCACCTTTAGGGATTTAGCGATATCAATGAGTTCCTCGTTCGTAACCGTCACTTCGTCCCCGACCTCCAAGTGTGTGTGTGTGTGTGTGTGTGTGTGTGTGTGTGTGTGTGTGTGTGTGTGTGTGTGTGTGTGTGTGTGTGTGTGTGTGTGTGTGTGTGTGTGTGTGTGTGTGTGTGTGTGTGTGTGTGTGTGTGTGTGTGTGTGTGTGTGTGTGTGTGTGTGTGTGTGTGTGTGTGTGTGTGTGTGTGTGTGTGTGTGTGTGTGTGTGTGTGTGTGTGTGTGTGTGTGTGTGTGTGTGTGTGTGTGTGTGTGTGTGTGTGTGTGTGTGTGTGTGTGTGTGTGTGTGTGTGTGTGTGTGTGTGTGTGTGTGTGTGTGTGTGTGTGTGTGTGTGTGTGTGTGTGTGTGTGTGTGTGTGTGTGTGTGTGTGTGTGTGTGTGTGTGTGTGTGTGTGTGTGTGTGTGTGTGTGTGTGTGTGTGTGTGTATGTGTGTGTGTGTGTGTGTGTGTGTGTGTGTGTGTGTGTGTGTGTGCGTGTGTATGTAACGCTTCCAATCTCACTCACTTTTCTCGAAGATGGCTGGACCGATTTTAATGTTCTTAGTGTCAAATGAAAGGCCTAGGTGTCCCATAGGTTGCTATTGAATTTCATTTTGATCGGACTTTTAGTTCAAAAGTTATGTATAAAAATACGAAAAATATGGGACTTCATTATCTCACAGGTCCCTTAACCGATTTGAACAAAATTGATTGCATATGAAAGAGGAGTCTTGCAAACCCTTTACTTCCAAATTTCATGACGATTGGCCTTGTAGTTTGAAAGTTACATAAAGAAATGTAAAAAATAGTATTTAAAACATATTTTTGAAACATATAAACATCACTTCAATGTAAAACATCGCACATTTTATTATTATTTGAAAATTACTGCTGAGATCTATCAGACGAAACCGAGTTATTCAAAATCGGACGGTTCATTCAAAAGTTATTCAAACTTTAACATTTGAGCACCGTATATTAAACCGTTAAAACGTGTGAAATCAAAATATATCAATCAAATGTTGATTGTATTCAATGTGTGTGATATATGTATGTATGAATGTATGTATGTATGTATGTATGTATGTATGTATGTATGTATGTATGTATGTATGTATGTATGAATGTATGTATGAATGTATGTATGTATGTATGTATGTATGTATGTATGTATGTATGTATGTATGTATGTATGTATGTATGTATGCATGTATGTATGTATGTATGTATGTATGTATGTATGTATGTATGTATGTATGTATGTATGTATGTATGTATGTATGTATGTATGTATGTATGTATGTATGTATGTATGTATGTATGTATGTATGTATGTATGTATGTATGTATGTATGTAAGTATGTATGTATGTATGTATGTATGTATGTATGTATGTATGTATGTATGTATGTATGTATGTATGTACGTGTGTATGTGATGACAATTTGCAATTTTCTAATTTGCATTGAAATTCAAGAAAAGTGAGAAACATTTCAATTGTCTGAAGTTTTTGAAGCCTCTTAGTGGAATACGAACTCTGAAATTAAAGAAAATAAAAAAATTTTACCGACTAAATTGCGACAGATACGTATACGCTTTGAAATAAGACACTGATGAAGCCTGCACGTCGTAGGTGAACTACGTATCTGTTGCAAATAAATATTAAATAGTGGGATTCAATCGAAAAGTTTTTTCTTTCTTTGATTTCAGATTTCAATTCTCATTTTCTTCACTTGCTGTTACTCACAATTGTACAAGAAAAGCAAAAAGCGAAAAAAAGCAGTTTGTAATATATATGATATATTAGTGCTGCAAAGGCCAAAGCTTGCATACAAGATTTACGGAAATACTTATATGGCAATACTAACTGCAAGATAACATGCATTGAACTGAAATTATAATATACTAACACTAAGTTAAGGATGAGCTCATCTGTTAATAGTATAATAAACTTGATCACTTGGATACTGGCCGGTTAGACGATAACACGTCTTTTTATTGATTCTTAAGAATATCACATGGCGCTGTAGACAAAAGCGACCATACGGAAAAGTGAAAAATTCATTAGCGAAGAAAGTGAACCGAGAAAAATCAGTGACGCGATGGTTAGAGAAAAAGTAAAAAAATCTCCGGAAACGTCGTTCTCGGAACGTTCACTGATACCACCGACATTACCTTCGCCGCCGCCATTGCAAATTGCAGGCAATCTCCACGTGCAATGGATTAAGTTTAGGCAAGCTTTTGAGTACTGGATGAAAGCTGCCGGCCATGAACGCCACGATGAAGACGTAAAAGTAGCAATCCTGTTATCTGTTATCGGTGCAGACGGTTTGGAGATTTTTAACATCTTACCGTTGACCAAGGAAACCAGGGATGATTTTGACGAGGTTATGGCCGCATCCGACAACTATTGCGGACAAAAGAAGAATATTCTTTTCGAACGATTTGTTTTCACCCACCGCAAACAACGTGAGGGGGAGAAGTTCGACGACTTCGTGAGAGACGTAACCACACTGATAAAAACATGCGAATATGGAAACCTGCGAGACAGTTTGCTGCGAGATCAAATCGTTTTTGGACTGCATGATAAAATTTTCGCAGACAATCTAATGGGAAAAGATGCTGCGAAGCTGACACTGAGCAAGGTCGTGGAAGCTTGCAAAATTGAGGAGCAACGCAAGGAGCAACAGAAAGTTATGAGCCACGAGGGACCATCGTCGCTTGGACGGGTAGATGAGATTCAAGGCAAGGGGGGTACAACGGGGCGAAAGTTAAGTAACAATCAAAATTATCAAAACCGGCCAAAAAATAAGAGCTCTCAGAGAAATACTAACCAAAATACTAACAATAAGAAAATTGTAAAACCTGGTAGTAAATTTAATTCCATTAATTGCAGCTTTTGTGGCTATAACCATGTTAAGGGAAAATGCCCAGCATACGGTAAAACCTGTTTGGCCTGCGGACGACAGAATCATTTTAGTGCTGTCTGTCGCAGCCGTCTTCAGACCAAACATGCTGGAGAATTGTCAGTCTGCTACATGGATATAATAGAGTCCAAAATCGGTTCTCACTGGTGTGAGGTAATCAGGATCGGAAACAAAGAGGTGTCGTGCAAGCTCGACACTGGCGCGGACGTGAATGTACTTCCGGCACGAGTTCTTTCGGAAATTGGAGTGAACAACCTCGAAGATGTCTCTATGGCTCTTGTAGGATTTGGAGGATCGTCAAAAATAAAGCCACTCGGTAAGAAAACACTAAATGTGTTGTCCCGTTATGCATGAAATGGATTTTGTGATTGTTGACTTAAATGTAAAGCCAATACTTGGCCTAAAAAGTTGCGTAGATTTAGGATTAATAAATCGCGCTTATGACATCAAATCGGAATCAAATATTGAAAAATTCATCCAAGCGCATTCAGATATCTTCAGTGGTATCGGTAGTTTCAAGCGACAGCTTAGTCTCAAAATTGACCCTCAAGCTACTCCCTCAGCAAAACCCCCTCGCAGAGTTGCATTCGCTTTGCTAGATAGATTAAAGTTGGAACTGGAAAGATTATGTGACAATGGAATTATTTCGAAAGTTAGTGAACCCACTGAATGGGTATCTAACTTGACAATCGTTGAAAAACCTGATAAGTCGTTGAGACTGTGCTTAGACCCTCGAGATTTAAATAAAGCTTTATTGAAAGAGCCTTATTTGATACCCACTATTGATGATTTACGGATCAAGCTCGCTAACAAAAAAGTGTTTTCCGTACTGGACTTGAAGGATGGCTTCTTTCAAGTGACACTGGATAAAAAATCAAGCTTTGTTTGTTCGTTTAATACACCTTTTGGTGTGTACCGCTACAATCGACTTCCTTTCGGTTTATCGGTATCCCCCGAAATTTTTCAAAAATTAAATGAGGAAAACTTTGCCGACATAAAAGGCGTTTTCGTCTATATAGATGATCTTTTAATATATGCAAACAGTATTGAAGAGCACGATAAAATTATGGAACAAGTTATCGAGCGCGCAAGACAAAGAAATATTAAGTTTAATCCCAAAAAGCTTCAATATCGTGTAGAAAAAGTGTCCTATTTAGGACATGAAATCTCACGTCACGGATTTCGTCCTGATCAAGGTCGTTTAGCGGACCTACAGGAAATTAAAGCACCATCGACTAAGCTCGAGTTACAAAAAATCCTCGGAATGATCAATTATATTCGAACGTTCATTCCCAATTTAGCCGAATTATCCAATCCGTTAAGAGATTTGCTTAAGAAAAATAGTATTTTTACGTGGACAAAAGCACACGAGGATTGCCTGGAAAAAATTAAACAATCTATTAAACACTCCACGTATCTCACAGCGTTTGATGATAAAAAACCAATAAAATTGCAATGCGATGCGTCTCAATTTGGATTGGGAGCATGCCTGTTGCAAGAAGGAAAACCAGTGGCGTTTTCTTCTCGCAGCCTAAATGATGCGGAACAACGATACGCTCAAATTGAGAAAGAAATGCTTTCGATAGTTTATGCGCGCAAAAAATTTCATAATTATGTTTATGGGCGTCAGTTTTCAGTGGAAAACGACCATAAACCTCTCGTTACTATATTCGAAAAACCGTTGTGTGCAATACCATCTTCGCGCTTGCAACGCCTCAGAATTAAATTGTTACCCTATGATTTAAAATTATATTATTCACCGGGAACGTACATGTACATAGCGGACGTACTATCCCGTTTTTCAAGGAAAACTTTAGATGAAAATGAGATTGAAGAAGATTTAACAGGATATGTACACACAATAAATATAAGTGAGAATCGGAAGCAACAGTTTGAAGATGCGACAAAAAATGATCCCATACTTGGGAGTTTTTTGGAAATTTACAAAAAAGGCTGGCCAAATGACAGAAAAGGCCTTCACGAGAATTTAAGATTTCTTTGGAAATACAAAAATGAGCTTTTTGTTGAGAATAATATTGTTTTTATAAATGATAAAATTTTTGTTCCGAGCAGTCTTCGTCAGACTGTACTAGATTGGCTTCACATTGGGCATTTTGGAATTGAAAAGTCCAAGTCAAGAGCCCGTGAATTATTTTTTTGGCCTGGTATGTCCATGGATGTGGAAAATAAGGTAGGAGGATGTAAAATTTGTATTAAATATTCAAGGCGTAACATTAAAGAGCCGTTAATTAAACATGAAATTCCACAGCTTCCGTTCCAAAAAATTGGAATGGACATTCTTGATTTTGGGGGTAAACCTTTCTTAATAGTTGTAGACTACTTCTCAAAATGGTTAGAAATAATAAAATTAAAGTATAAAACAGCTTCAAACATCATTGACTGTTTAATTGATATTTTTGCTACGCATGGAAATCCACGTACAATAATAACTGATAATATGCCGTTTGGTTCAAAAGAATTTCGTGATTTTGCAAAAGATTTCGAAATTGACCTAATAACAAGTAGCCCCCATTACCCAAGATCAAACGGACTTGCTGAAAAGTATGTTCACATAGCTAAAAATATTTTACAGAAATCTTTAGAATCGAATGTTGACTTCAGAAAAGCCTTGCTAGAAAAAGAAACACACCCTTAAAGGATCTCAGATGCTCTCCGTCTGAGTTACTCATGAGTCGCAAATGTAATACATATTTACCCGCTTGTAACAACCTTTTAGCACCAAAAGTTAATACTTCAATACAAAAGCTGCAGGAAAGGCACTCTGAAGCTCAAAAACGGTATTATGGCAGAGGTTGCAAACAGCGACCTGATTTTGCGGCGGGAGAGAGAGTGGTTTATATGGATCAAAATGGGAAATGGGTTGATGCTTCGATCATATCGCGCGCTGAAACGCCTAGATCCTATTGGATACGTAATTTTGATGGCTCAGTATACAGAAGAAATAAATTTCACATTAAAAAATGTCTTAACAACAATTCACAAAATTCACTTCGTGTCTCAGATCGGTTAGCTAGAAGAAATATTGTTCCTAGCCATAAGCAGTCTTCGAGCGCGATCAAAACAAATTCGGAAAGTTCTCACTCTGGAAGTAAACGCGAACTTAGGAGAAGCAATAGATTGAAACAAAAACATCAGTGAGATTTGATTAAAACACTATACTATATCCATGACAGTACTTTGCTTAGTAGAGACAAGATATGATGAATTACATCTCCTCATTGACAAATAGAGTTTAAGTTGTACATAGTAAAATAAGTTAGCAATAAGTTTTCGTTCTTCAATTGAGGGGGAGATGTAATATATATGATATATTAGTGCTGCAAAGGCCAAAGCTTGCATACAAGATTTACGGAAATACTTATATGGCAATACTAACTGCAAGATAACATGCATTGAACTGAAATTATAATATACTAACACTAAGTTAAGGATGAGCTCATCTGTGAATAGTATAATAAACTTGATCACTTGGATACTGGCCGGCTAGACAATAACACGTCTTTTTATTGATTCTTAAGAATATCACAATTCTATTCAATTAATTCGATTCAATTAATTTAAGCATGTAGGTAACGTGGTGTACAGGATTAAAAATACTAGTGAGTTGATTTTTCCAAATAAATTTATACAAATTTCAAACAAATTTTGCCCATCAATAGATGCTCTTTTCAATCATTAGATATTAGAGATTAGAAATGTTATTTGAAAAATAGGAAGTAAACGGTGCACGGTAGTAATTTTGTAAGATTTGTTTTCGTTAGTGACATTTTAAAGGACAGATGTCTTATGTCATGTATCATGTTTTAATAAATAAATCCAAAATGACAAGCGCTGGAAATCATGTCGATCATATTTTTCATTCTCAAGCATGTTTATGGCGCAGCTTTTGCACTATTTTTCGACTTCTTCTTGTTTTCCTAACCCTCAAACATTGTAAAAACGATGCGATCAGGCTAATGACTATTTTTTCATGAAAGTACATTCAAAAGAGGCTCAAGTTTTGATTTTTATGCAAAAATAATTATCTGAAGGAGCACCAGCTAAGAAATTTCTCTTATCTATATCATATTATATCTAATGCTCTAATCAGTTATTTTTTTGTAATTCAGATATGTTGCAAAATTGAAGCCAAACAAACTAATAGTAAAATTTTCAGATTAATCATTTTGTTGTAGATATCCTATTTCTTCAAAAGTGAAGCATAATAAAAATTTTTCTAGATTCTTGTTTTTCAAAGATGCTAACTTTTGAACGCATGGTTTTAATATCAGCCGCTATTTTTTGTTGCAGCGCATTTGAGTTATCCGTACCACTTTGTTGTATTTTCAACAAGTCTTTTGCACAAGAAAAATTTCCCAGTATTTGGAAACGATCCTTTATGTTTCCCGTTCATAAGAGTGGCGATCGTCGGAATGTTAGGAACTACAGAGGAATCACCAGCTTGTCTGCAGCTTCCAAACTTTTTGAAATTATTGTGGGCACTGCCATGCTTAACCGTACCAAAAATTATATATCAGCCCACCAGCACGGGTTCATGCCTGGCCGATCGGTTTCCACCAATCTACTCGACTTTACCTCCTTCTGCATCACGCAACTTGAAGAAAAAGCACAAGTCGACGCAGTTTACACGGACATAAAAGCTGCATTCGACCGGATCGATCATCGCATCCTTCTGCAGAAATTGCATCGTTTGGGAGCCTCAGAGCAGCTATTGGCTTGGCTTGTATCATATTTACGCGATAGAGTCTTGCAAGTCAAGTTAGAATCTACTGTTTCATCTGTGTTTACAAATAAGTCTGGTGTTCCTGAAGGAAGCAATATGGGGCCCTTGCTGTTCATATTGTTTTTTAACGATGTAGTTATGGTACTAGAAACTGGATGCGCACTTATTTATGCTGACGATCTTAAACTGTTTCTTACCGTGCGCTCCATCGACGACTGCAGTCGGCTCCAAAAATTGTTAGATGGCTTCGTGAATTGGTGTAAGATCAACTACTTGATAGTGAGCACTGCAAAATGTGAGGTTATAACGTTTCATCGCACTCAAAACTCTATCATCTTTGACTACAATACATACTACTACATACATACGTTCTGCTATTATTTCCAAAGCATCCCGACAGCTAGGATTTATCTCCAAAATCGGAAGAGATTTTAGGGACCCTCACTGCTTGAAATCTTTATACTGTGCACTAGTTCGTCCTTTGCTTGAAAACGCCTGCGTGATTTGGCAACCACATCAGCTCACCTGGATTCTAAGAATCGAACGCATCCAAAAACAATTTATCCGTATTGCCCTCAAAGAGTTGCCTTGGAGAGACCCAGAGAATCTCCCTCCTTATCGTGAACGTTGTCTTTTGCTCGGTTTGGACACACTAGAACGGCGCAGAAAAGTTCAGCAGGCAACGTTTGTAGCAAAAATTTTGAACAACGACATTGATTCGCCAACGCTGCTTTCAAAAGTGAATTTCCGAGCATCTCAAAGATCTCTGCGAACTACGGCCTTATTGCACATGGAATTTCACCGAACCACGTTTGGGTACCACGAACCAGTGACGTCATGCATCCGGATGTTCACTCGGGTTGAAGACCTGTACGAATTTGGAGAGCCTACTCGAATTTTTGTTCAAAAATTGTCAAGAACTGATGCTTTGTAAGAGTTTGTGTGACCTTCATTAAGACATTGTCAGATGAATGTATCAAATAAAATAAATAAATAAATAAAATAAATAAATATCAAAATATCAAAACATCTGCTATGAACACATGTGTCAATTCAAAACAAAACAGTCTAAGTTAGTTAGATACTGATGAAGGTCACACGTCGAGACCGAAATACGTATTTATCAATAAAACACAGTAGTAGAATTAAAGGATATAAATAACTTTTTGTTTTTCTTCTTTTTTATCAATTCATAACAAGTTTCGTATGTGGCTCTGAAGTCCGAAAGTTAAGGCCGTCTGTAGACCCGTTAGAGGGTTAATTTCTAATTTTCTATATATATTCATTCAAGTCTGCAAAAATTATCTTTCGTGTTAACATTATTTTTCTGTTCTGTTCAGATGTTTCTGAAAAATTATATAATGATTATTGTGGCAGTAGAAAGGCTAGGTCACGCCGCTAGGTGGATTAATTCGGGGTTTTCACATATATTGCAAAAAACTCCAAAATGCAAAACAGGGGTAGAAGGCATCACAGCGGGATCGAACAGTTATAAAATATTTTTAATTTGCAGTACATCTTTTGTTTCGGATTATTTATTAAAAAATATAGCAATATTATGTATTGTATAGGACTTAGAATTTGCCTTAAACCTAATTGTACATTGTTTAACTTACAATATTTCATCACACATCAGTTGGAGAAAAGTAGATGATTAAATTTTATTACCAATTATGTTGAGATATGAACACATTGTATCCCAGCAAACAAGCGTATGTAGCAAACGCTACAACGAACGCTTCCGCCATTTCGGCAGCCTAGTTTTAGGAGTTTATACAACACGTGATTGAATGGTAAATTTTTTGGTTGCGTTTAACGCCTAGCTGGCCAAACTTGGTGCGTTTTGTCCACGGGCTTTGGCGTTCTGCCTCACATAATGATTTTGACTCTTGCCAAAAATCGTCAAAAATAACAAAAAATACTGGTTTTTCTTAGGAAATTTCACCAGAAGTAAGTGTAAAAAAGATCCCAAAGTCTTCTAGAAGTTGAAAAACGTGGAACAAACACGCCGTTGCTCTGCAAAATGATGTTTTGTTTAAGCGGTGCATTCTGCACTACTTTACCCTAATTCTGCTATCTAAGTGATTTGTGTCGAGAACAAAACGTATGTTTCTACTCCCTATGGATCATTATAAAGGCTTTGGCGTGAAATCAATACGATCATTTTAGGGTGTATCTACTGATATCAATTAATTTAGATGAAGTTGCATACAAGTTGTATAGAAATATTTAAGTAGTTTTAAGATTTAGATTTAACCATTTAGAAATTAAGCCCTAGTCTAAGTTGAGTATTTAACAAGCCCTTTGAACCAGGCTTGCTCCCTCGATTTTATGTCAAATTTGACAGCAGCTGTAAGAATTACGCAATCATAGAGTTTTATGCTTCAGAAAATTTGTTGCATGTAGGATGTATATAGTGAAAGATGTTCGTTTTTTTTGTGTTATCGGCAACGTAAGATAGGAAAAGTTTTGATTTTGTACGATAAACAATAGAGGGGAAACAACACGCTGCATCCCAGATAACACAAGATCATAATAGAAAATTGACATTAAATCGTTTTCATGTCAATTTTACATTGAAATTGTATAATGATTAGAGTATGTCAAAACAAAGTGAACAGTAAATTGCTTTGCAGTCGTGCGTGTCCGCATATACAACTGACGACTGTAAATTATAAAACAGTACAGACGATTGCAATATAAAGTTATATCTTAATCATATATTCAGGAGTATTAAGTTGCGAGTTATAAAACCCGCTGCATAAAATGCAAGATTCAATTACAAATAATTGTCAAAATTTGGCACGTATATTGCCACAATAATCATTATTTAATTTCTCAGAAACATCTGAACAGAACAGAAAAATAATGTTAACACAAAAGATAATTTTTGCATTTTTGCCTCCACTTTGGTACATATATGTTCTTATACGGTGTGAAATATAACTTTTTCGTTCAGATATAATTTCGTATATCTCAATTGCAATCGAGATGTACAAACCAAATGGTTTACTGGGATTCGTCATACTGCACAGCATTAAATACATGCATTGTCCGTTAGGGTGACCAAGTGGCCGGTTTTTGGCCGGCCCGATCGGTTTTCCCTTACAAAGCCAGTGGTCGGTCAATCCGGCACTAAGGCCGGTTAAGCCTAATTTCTACTTTTCTACTTAACCTTCCTAATGCATTAGAAAAAAGTTACATATTATGCATTAAGGGTCGAAAACGACCCAAGTTTTGAAATTGCTCTCATTCATCCATTTTCAATCCGAATTTCGTTTTCTTTACCTCGTTTGAAAGCTATGGCCAAAAACTAGCACCCAAGGTATGTTGGGGAATATTTGTTGACTGATGGCCACTTCTGCGTCGGTTCCGGAACACCCACTACCAGGTCCCGGGGAACATTTTTATATTTTGAGATAATTCATTTTGCGGCACATCAAATCACATTGGCTTGATAAAATAAGACTAGTGGAAGTACAATGGGGACATTTTGGACCCGAATGGCCACTTCCCCATCGGTTACGGAACATCCGGTACCTGATTTTTGAGTCCATTTTTGAATTTTAGGATGATTTATCTTGCGACACGTCAAATTACATCAGCTTGATAACGTAAGACTATTGAAAGTATAATAAAGACATTTTGAAGGCAAATGGCTACATCAGCATTGGTCCCGGAACATCCGGTACCCGGGTTTTGGGGCCATTTTTGTATTTTAGGATAACCCATCTTGCGACACATCAAATCACATCGGCTTGATTAAATAAGACTGATGAAAATAAAATAAGGTCATTTAGAAGCCAAATGGCCATTTTACCATCGGTTCCGCAACATCCGGTACCTGGTTCCGCGGGATATTTTTGGATTATGAAATAATTCATCTTGCGGCACATCAAATCACAACGCCTTGATCAAATAAAACAGTTACAAGAGCTATGGGGACCATTTGAAGACAAATGGCCATTTCATCATCGGTTCCGGAACATCGGGTGCACGGTTTGAGAACATTTTTGGATAGGATAATTCATCATGCGCCACATCAAATCACATTGGTTTGATGAAATAACACTAATGGAAGTACAATGGAAAAATTTTGGAGCCAAAATTACCATTTCACCATCGGTTCCGGACTATCCGGTATCCGGGTTTCGGGGACATTTTTGAATTACAGGGTAATTCATCTGCCCCGAGTTACCCCGTTTTACGGTTCATTGCAAATACCGGGTACCGGATTATATGCGACTGACGCCCCATTATACTTCCATTGTTGTTATTTTATCAACGCGATGTGATTTGAGGTGCCGCATGGTGAATTATCTCAAAAGCCAAAAATGTCCCCCGAAACTGGTACCGGATGACCCAGTACCGATGGTAAAGTGGCCATTTGGCTTCTAAATGACATTGTTTTACTTCCATCAGTCTTATTTTATCAAGCCGATGTGATTTGATATGTCGCATTATGAGTTATCCTAAAATACAAAAATGTCCCCAAAAACCGGGTATCGGATGTTCCAGGACCGATGCTGATGTGGCCATTTGCCTTCAACATGTGTTTATTATACTTTCCATAGTCTTATGTTATCAATGAGATGAAATTTGACGTGCCGCAATAGAAATCATCCTAAAATTCAAAAATGGACTCAAAAACCAGGTACCGGATATTCCGTAACCGATGGGGAAGTGGCCATTCGGGTCCAAAATGTCCCCATTGTACTTCCACTAGTCTTATTTTATCAAGCCAATGTGATTTGATGTGCCGCAAAATGAATTATCTCAAAATATAAAAATGTTCCCCGGGACCTGGTAGTGGGTGTTCCGGAACCGACGCAGAAGTGGCCATCAGTCAACAAATATTCCCCAACATACCTTGGGTGCTAGTTTTTGGCCATATCTTTCAAACGAGGTAAAGAAAACGAAATTCGAATTGAAAATGGATGAATGAGAGCAATTTCAAAACTTGGGTCGTTTTCGACCCTTAATGCATAATATGTAACTTTTTTTGCTGTGGCTCTCCTAGATGTCGCTGAAAGCTGAAACTCCCCCACAATGCTAATTTTCCAAAGTTAGGAAAAGTCAGAAAATTTCAAGTCTCTAGCTCGTACCGTTACTGAGTATCAAGCTTTGTAAGTATGCCGATGGGTCGAAAACGACCCCAATGCACTAGGAAGGTTAAGCCGGATTTCTACTTTTTGCCTGGTTTGTTAAATTTTCCGATAAATTTATTAGCAATTCTAAGCAGCGGATCACTGAAGATAGCCATGCGGTAATCTACATTAAATTGTCCAGTAGCGCCAGGAGCAAGTTGTTGTCACTCTAAAGCTAGCTACTAAACCATTGATCCATTCAATGCTCGTTGTGGTTGCGACTGTGATGTCCCGCAGCTCGCTATCTCCACAACTGACTGCTCATCCCACTTACACGGGAAACTGTCAACCGACTCCCACTTTGTCTCTGTGACGGTTACATGCTCACATTCCAGGCAATATGCAATTTCTTTCAAAATGCCACAGCAATCTGAAACCCACCCCCCAAACGCTTTTTTCTCAAAGCAGGACCAACCGGCCGATTTTTGTAATTTTCAGACTTGGCAACCCTATGTCCCGTTTAAATTTTGTTTCAAAATTTGTTGTATACCTCTATTACCACCACTATCGGAGGCGGCTTCAGCTGACAGCTGTCATGACAGGGATCTGGTGCGAGCGTGGCAATGCATTGCATACGTGTTTGTGTACATCCATATTTTAATATACACACATTAGTATGTGGTAGTTTTATGGTGTTTTCTGGGATATTGGGAGTAAAAACGACATCTATACGATTAACATTGGTGTGTATTTATTACCGAACGCACTTATTTAATTTTATAAAGATAACCGATGAGAGCGATATGCGCATTATTTAAACGATTAACTGAGAATGAATGGCAGCGATGCCAGAAAATATTAACGATTGTTCGAAAATGATCAAAGATACACAACAAGTTTAACTTTAACTCGGCAGATAGCATTGCTGTTACTGTCTCTCGACTTTTGGCAGAGTTGCCAGTCTTTTTAATGGAATGTTTTTGCATCAACCGTGCATCAAATGGGGTTTGATGTAAGACAGCTACGAATGTGCTCTCGTAGAAGATACGAACCTGAGAGAGGGGGAGCCAGCTGGGATTGTTTTTGTGCGTCGAACTGTCAGTGGAAACCGGGTAAGAAATGTCAGCGTGAACCGGTCTAGCTTGATTGAATAAAACGGGGGAAGTATTTATTTGCGATGAAATTTCAAACCCCTCGCAAATCCATGCATGCTGACTTGATTTAAATTGAGTTTGTCAGCCCAATGTTGAATTTTGGGCTGACAAAATGGGGAAACTGACAAAATCGGGAAACTTCTTTTCAATTTTTTTCTCAAAATGTAAGACAAGACCTTGCAATATCCAAGACTTCTACTAAAAATTAAATTTTATTGCTCAATTGGTCAACCGAAAGCTCAATCAACCGGGCACAGCACACTGGTTCAGAACCTTTTTTGGTGCGCATTAGCTTTGAGCAGGAAAACTTGGTTTTAGGTTTATGGAACCTTTGGAAGAGTTTCTTAAAATTAAAAGTTCTATCACAGACTATTAGACGTAACACTGAAGCCTCATTCCATCGTCAATAAAAACGATAATTTCAAATTTTCGCTTAAGCCAAGACTCAAACAACAGTCGCTGCGCTAGAACGCCGCTCGCCTGCGCCGGCGCCAAGGGGGTTTCAACAGCAATGATTGCTACGCACCTTTGAAAAAAGTTACTTTTGAATACTTTACTGATTACCTCTAATTATCAGTAATCAATCTCTTGTGATTACTATAAATTAATCATGAACACCAATGATTACTTAAAATTATCATTGATTACTATACTGATTACCATTGATTACCTAATTGATTCGTAAATGATTACAAAAGTAATCTCTGATTACTACGCACTTATACGCCTTACTGGAAACCCCTTGGCCGGTGCTGATGTCAGATACAGCCTGAATTCGTTAATTGGGCCACGACTGCACTCCAGCTGATTCGCTAATTGGGCCGACTGACAGTTGTTAGAAAATTCTAAACTCGAAAATTCCATACAATTTTGACATTCAAGTTGTCACATAGCCCAATTAGCGAACGCCCAATTAACGAACCGCCCAATTAACGAACCACCAATTAACGAAACTTTGCTGTATTATACAAGTAAATTTATAGTAACCTACTCTGCGTAGCGCGAAGACTGCACCAGGTGATGCTACACTCAAAATAATCCACACGTCCTTTCCACGTGAACAATCACGTAAATTTCAGGGATTTACGTGACTTTCAGCTGATTGTTATTGGAAAAAATAATAACATCTATCTGATTTTCACGTTAACGCATTAGTATGCGTGCAAACTACCTGAAAATCACGCAAATAGTACAGGAAAAGCTGGATGGAAAATATTCACATAACTTTTCCTATGATTTCGACGTCAAATTTATTTTGAGTGTAGTGTTTTTCCAAGTTTTAAGGGTGTCAATGAAACGATGTTTTGTTAGAAAATTTGTTCTAAGTGTTACGTCTGTTAGTCTGTGGTTCTATCGTACAGCAGAATTCAAATTTTGAGTGATCTCCCTAAAAGTACAATAATAACTACAAGGTATACAGTCTTAAGGGTTGTACGAAAGGGTGACGTAGGACTATATCAGATCACTAGATCAAAGACTAACTGCATTTCTGGCATATGTATCCTAATAAGAATCTGCCATTGTTTAAGTAAATGTTTGAAAGAAAAGAGCCAAATATTCAGATTCAATTCATTGGATTCAATGATGGCTTTTAAAATACGTGGACGGAGGTTCATAAGTAAAACGTCTGCAAACATAGAGATTTCTTTTAAAAATCACTTGTGTGCATCATAAAGGTTGAAATAGTAATGAATGACCAGTCCACAGATTATTGTATTAACCTTCCTAGTGCATTGGGGTCGTTTTCGACCCATCGGCATACTAACAAAGCTTGATACTCAGTAACGGAACGGGCTAGAGACTTGAAATTTTCTGACTTTTCCTAACTTTGGTAAACTAGCATTAGGGGGGAGTTTCTGCTTTTAGTGATCTAGAAGAGCCACAGTAAAAAAAGTTACATATTAAGAATTAGGGTCGAAAACGACCCAAGTATTGAAATTGCTCTCATTCATCCATTTTCAATCAGAATTTCGATTAGGGAATATTTGATGACTAATGGCCACTTCTGTGTCGGTTCCGGAACACCCACTACCAGGTCTCGGGGGACATTTTTATACTTTGAGGTAATTCATTTTGCGGCACATCAAATCAACATGGCTTGATAAAATAAGACTAGTGGAAGTACAATGGGGGTATTTTGGACCCGAATGGCCACTTCACCATCGGTTCCGGAACATCCGGTACCCGGTTTTTGAAGACAATTTTGATTTTTAGGATGATTTTTATTTTTACCTTTGTTATACTATAACAAAGGTTTAGGAATTGGTCGAAAAACACGAAATTGATCCGAGGCCCGGAGGGCCGAGCCACATATACCAATCGACAGGGTTCGACGAACTGAGCAATGTCTGTGTGTGTGTGTGTGTGTGTGTGTGTATGTGTGTATGTATGTGCGGGGCGCAACTTTTCTATCGCCTGTTTCTCGGAGATGGCTGAACCGATTTGTTCGCTATTACTTTTGTTTGAAAGGTATTATTGCCTAGTATATCACTATTGAATTAGTTCGAGGTCCGACATTTCGTTTAAAAGTTATAAGTAAAAACGTGAAAATTACGTGACACGATTTTCTCCGGAACCAAGTGACCGATTTCAACGATCTTGGTATCGAATGAAAGCTCTTGTTAACGCTAAATTTTTCGGGTAAATTTGATTGAAAACAAACAAGTAGTTTAAAAGTTATCCTAAAAAACCTGTTTTGACAAGGTAATAATTATCGCCTGTTTCTTAGAGATGGCTAAACCGACTTAAGCGCTATTAGTCTCATTTGAAAAGTAACATAGCCTAATAGATCACTATTGATTTGTTTTTTGATTGGACGTTCAATTTGAAAGTTACGAGCAATTGAATACAACACATTAAAATTTATAATAATTTATAACCATTTCATCTAAGATGCTTTATCTAGTTTGAATTATTTTGACGTCAGATTAGAGATTTTAATGCTGCAAATATATCTGCAAAATTTCAGTAGAATTGGTTTTGCCGATCAAAAGATATTAACCCTCCAACACTCGCGCCAACTTTTGTAATACGGGTTATTCGCGCGCACAATGGCCCAAAGCCAAAGAGACATGCGCACTAGAGTTTTGACTGGGAAAACTTTTAGGTTTTAGGTTTTTGGAACCTTTGGAAGAATTTCTTAAAATTGAAAGTTCTATCGTCTGGTGCAATTTAAATTTTGATTAATCCCCCTATAAGTGGAATAAAAAAATTATTTTTCTTCAGTTTCAATATAACACATTGATGTATTCTGCAAAGTTTCAGAGTATATTATTACAAGAAATTTTGCTGAAGACAGTAACCCCCTATCTCTTCAGCGAAGATAGAAAAATATTATTTATTGTATATGAATTAGTGAAATCAGTTTTTTATTTTAGCTCTTTTCGTAATTGTTGTATGACTTTTTCATGTATTACAAAGTTGCACAAATAAGAAAAATACACAACTTTGCTGAATATAGTATACCTCTATGTTTGCTTGTTTAGGAACTGTAGAACTTTGATTATAAAAAATACCCTAATTTTGACCCCGAATTACTCGACTACCAACAGACGGATATATTTTAAACATTTTACATTATTGCTGATTGTTTTGATGCATACAGACACCATTTTTCCATATGAAGAAACGAGAGAAAATTCCAGGCCAATTCCGGTACACCTCATATGCTGATTGCTTCATTTCTGTGATGTCAGTTTATGCTGATCAATTTTCCCAACAATTTAAAGTATTAATGCATTGAATAATTATGACATTTTGCTCATAACAAGTTTATTGAAGAATATACGTTAGTTACACAACAATTTGTAACTTTATAACAATATGGCGTTCAAAAACCTACACGTGTTATATAAAATACAACAGCGTGAGTAACCGAAGGTTAATAAAAATTGATGAAATTTATTCTAGAAAACTTTATTGATGTGAATCAAATAGGCATTACAGGAAATTATGCATAGTTCAAAAATCTATAAACTAGACCTTTACTACGCAATGTATATGTTAAAGAATAATATTTGATCTTACAACCTACTTTTACTTGCACTTACTCAAATTATTAACAACTTACTTATCCTTATTCAGCAATTTCATGAAAAAAGGATCTATCAAAATTTATAAGTGGTCATATTTTGTTCAAATTTTGTAAACGTATTCAATTTTCAAAAATTTTATGTAAGCCAACGCACTACGCAACGTTAACCAATAGATGGATTATACTCCGAAGACGTGTCGGTTTCTATCTCAAATAGCAAGTAAGACCGTATAACAAAGGTTCCTTTCATCACTAGGTGGATTAAATCGGGTTTTTTTTAATCTCGTTTATTTGATTTGGCTCTTTCGTGTTAACTTAAAGGAGCCGGAAGTCTTTTATAAAAATATAACGGTAAGCACTTCTTATAACTTATGTTAGAAGGTATGATCGATACACCCGATTTACTGGGGTTAGTAGGTTTTTTACATTTTTCTTAACAGGAAGGCTAGGAAGGGTGGATTAAGGGTTTTATTGCAGTCTTTTGCGATGATGCATATATATTGTAGTGTGTGGTTTCCTTTAACAGTCAAATATATATGGCGTACTAGCGCCGCAATCGGCCTATTAGAATTATGATCGGAGGCTGGTTTCCCGGGTTTCTGAATGGCGATAACTTTCACCTGTCTCCAGTCCTGCGGAACAATATTCAGCTCGAGAAACTTATTGAAGAGGTTCAACAAGCGTCTTTTGGCAGGGTCAGGCAAATTCTTCAACATGTTGAATTTAATTCTGCCTAATCCTGGAGCAGTGTTGTTGCAAGAGAGGAGAGCTATAGAAAATTCTACCATTGTAAACGGGGGTTCATTTGCAGTCGAAGGGGACGCGTCGCGAAAGGATCTCTGAGCCGGGACAGAGTCCGGACAGACCTTCTTGGCAAAGTCGAGAATCCATCGGCTGGAGTACTCCGCACTTTCATCCGTAACGTTACGGTTCCGCATGCGTCTAGCGGTGCTCCAAAGAGTGCTCATCGCTGGTTTCTCTCGACAAACCGTTCACGAACCGGCGCCAATATCCGCGTTTTTTCGCTTTCATCAAGCTCTTCATCTGTCTCTCCAGTACCTCGTATTTCTTGAGCAGTTCTATCGAACCGAGTTTTCGAAAGTCTTTATACGCCAGAGACTTTTTCGCGTACAGTTCCGAGCACTCTTTGTCCCACCAAATGGTGGAAGACCGCCGATTGATCGTTTTCCCGGGTATCGGTTTCGTCTGAGCTTGAGACGCGGCGTCGAGGATCAAGCCAGTGATAAACTCGTATTCTTCCTCCGGAGGAAGTTCTTCGCGCGATTCGATGTTTTCCGAGATTATGGTCGCGTAGTGTTTCCAATCGATATTGCGTGTGAGGTCGTATGTAATATTGATTGAATTCACAGACGGGTAACCATTAGCAATTGATATAAGGATTGGCAGATGATCACTACCGTGGGGATAATTGATTACCTTCCACTTGCAATCTAACGCTAGTGATGTCGAGCAAAGAGATAGATCCAGCACGCTTGCGCGGACTGGAGGATTAGGTATACGTGTCGCTTCCCCAGTGTTTAGGAGTGCCATATCGAAGTCGTCAATCAGGTTATTAATAAGGGCGGATCGGTTGTCGTCGTATAGCGACCCCCATTGTGTGCAATGGGGGTTAAAATCTCCCAAAATTAGCAAAGGTGCGGGAAGCAATTCTGCAATATCAGAAAGTTGCTTCTGCTCAATCCGCACCGATGGAGGGATATATATTGAAGCGATACAAAGGTCCTTTCCTTGTATTCTAGCTTGAATGGCGACGACTTCAATATTCGAGAACGAGGGGAGGTCTATGCGGAAGAACGAATAGCACTTCTTGATCCCTAGAAGTACTCCTTCACTATGTGATCCTCGATCTCGTCGGATGACGTTAAAATCGTGGAAATTGAGATCATTGCTTGAATTGACAAATGTTTCACAGAGCGCGAATACGTCACAGTTGGAAATATTTAATAATTGTTTGAAAAGGTCGAATTTGGGCATGATACTTCTGCAGTTCCACTGTAACACAGCGATAGAGTTTACAGCATTGTTCGACGTATTAGTCATCGAAGGATACGATAGCTGAAAAGAGGGGCCATTGTGCTGTTAGTTGCTTCAAAAATGTTTTAACTGTGGGAAGAAAGGCAAGTAGAAAGCTTTTGAGTGGATCCGAGATGTTAAAAGTTTCAAATATCCAGTCCACAATGTCAGAGAACTTCAAAAATCCCTTTCCCGATTTGATCTCTGAATGTACATTGGATGCGCCAGGGGTTTTTGGTGCACCAGAAAGCGGTGGGTACTCCTGGTTTGATTTAAATTTTTGTAACCCTGGAGGTACCTGCTTTGGATTTCTTTCACCGCTTTTCTTAGAGTTTGATGAATTTTCCGTTCCGTTCGAGGATATCTTAAGTCCGTTGCGAGTAAGTCGAGGAGAATAAATCGTTTTTCTCTTCCTAGAGCTTTCTTGCATAGCATAAGAACATCCTTCGAGCGATTCGTCAGAAGTACCCTCATCGGTTGGCAAAAAAGTATAGATATTTTCGTTGGTCAATGGCTCGGCTCTCTTGAGTATTTCTGCAAACGAGCGCTTGGAGCGTTCCCTAAGGGAGCGCTTAATTTTTTCCTCGCGCTGTTTGTACGTGGGACATGCCGCCAGATCATGCGGCGTTCCCTCGCAAAGACACCGCGTAAAGACACTTCTCAGTGTTACCACTACAAGCGTTCTCCGCATGATTGTCGCCACATTTGCTACAGCGTGCCTTGTTGCAACAATAGGTGGCTGTATGACCCAACTGCTTGCAGTTCAGGCAGTTCATGACCCGCGGTACGAACAGGCGTACAGGCAGACGAACCCTATCCAGAAGGATGTAGTTTGGCAATGCAGATCCGGCGAAAGTTATCCGAAAGGATTCCGAGGGAAAAAATATTTTCTTCCCGTCTTCGACCGATGCTGAATGCAATTGCTTGCAGTCAAGCACCTTTACCTTTCGCAGCATGGGGTTCTTGAAACAGCCAACGCCATGCTGCAAAATGTATTCGATGGTGAGGTTCCCGTCCGTAACTACACCGTCAACCTCTACATCCTTGGCAGGGATGTACACGCGATACTCTCTAGTAAAAAGTTCGCAGCTAGCAATTGCGTTTGCTTGCTTCAAGCTTTTCACGGCAACTCGCAGTTTATTCGGTCTCACCTTTGTTATATCGGTTACGTCCGAAAACTGTGCCAGGTCTATGCCAATTTGTATAATATTCAAGGGTTTAATTTTGGGCCGGAAGAAGACAATAAATGGCCCCTTTGAGTCATCCGGGTAAGCCTTAATCCGTTGGGTAGTCTGGTGGTCCGGGGTTGGCGGACCGGTTGGGGTTGGGGGACCAGACGCGACTGAAGGACTGGGTGGAAAGTTCAGAAGAGGTGAGCTAGGCGGTGTGATATCTAGCTCATCTATTTCCTCCTCATCCGTTTCGACGGCGACAAACATCGCAACGTTGAGGTTTTCCATTTTAGCGGGAGCTATCACAACAAACATTTTTTTTTAATAGTAGCTTATTCAACCATTGTATAGCCAATTACCGGGCAACAATCGCTTAATAAGCTGTTATTCAACAAAAATGTTTGTTGGGATAAGCTCTACCGCTCATGAACTTAAAAAAAAACTTGGATGTAGGGTGGGGGAGGGTATCAATTTAACGGGGAAGCAATTTATTAAATAAGCAAAAATATAAAAAAAAAATTAAAAAAAAATATACAAGAAGATTGCAATACTTCACCGAACACAGTCCAAACCGGTTGATAAGTGAGTTCATCTTTTCCTGCCTAAGCGATGTGTGCACCAACAATAGATCAGCACCAAGTGATGTCGTCCGATGCCTCTGCTGGGTACGCGTGTACGGCACAATTGTTACCGGTAGCGGTAGAAAATAACAATGCCCGTTGCTGTGCTGCTATATCTGCAGCTCACATGCGGGCCAATAGCACAAAATTCGGGATGCTTAATAGAGTTTCACTTGTGTCGTGTCGAAAAGAACGGCACTATGCACAAAGCAACAATTTAACAACCTTGAACGCGAGCAAAAAAAATACTTTAATACTTTTAAGAGCGGTCGCACAATAGGTGTTGTCCTGTCGGTTGCTACTCGAATGAACCCATATACTTCCTTTGGGAAAAAGATAGGTATACGTTTAAACTTTCCAATGCTTCAAAAATATTTAAAATTGGATGATCCGATCAAAAGCTATGGCCAAAAAACAAAACCAAACCGGGGACATTCCCCTACTTATTACCGTGTGCTCAAGTTGAGGGATAATAAATTGATGATTTATATTGCGGCACGTCAAATTTCATCACATTGATAACATAAGACTATTGAAAGTATAATAAAGACATTTTGAAGGCAAATGGCCACATCAGCATCGGTCCTGGAACATCCGGTACCCGGTTTTTGGGAACAGTTTTGTATTTTAGGATAACTGATAATGCAACCTATCAAATCGGCTTAATAAAATAAGACTGATAGAAGTAAAACAGTGTCATTCAAAAGCCAAATGGCCACTGTACCATTTGTTCTGGAACATCCGGTGCCAGTTTCGGGGGACATTTTTGGATTTTGAGATAATTCACCATGCGGCACCTCAAATCACATCGCGTTAATAAAATAACAATAATGGAAGTACAACGGGCGTCAGTCGCATATAATCCGGAACCCGGTATTTATAATGAAGCGTAAAACGGGGTAACTCAGGGCAGATGAATTACCCTGCAATCTAAAAATGTCCCCAAAAACCGGGTACCGGATAGTCCAGAACCGATGGTGAAATGGTAATTTAGGCTCCAAAATTTTTCCATTGTACTTCCATTAGTGTTATTTTATCAAGCCAATGTAATTTGATGTGCCGCATGATGATTTATCCTATCCAAAAATGTTCTCATAATCCGTGCACCCGACGTTCCAGAACCGACGATGATATGGTCATTTGTCCTCAAATTGTTTTTTTTTGTTAGATTATAGTCACTTTAACCAGCTTGGGTCATTCGTGACTTCTGCGCGGTTGGGATTTGAGCCCAGGTCCTCGGTGTGAGAGGCGTGAATGCTAACCACTATGCCAGGACTGACCCCTCCCTCAAATTGTCCTGAAACCTCTTGTAACTGTCTTATTTGATCAAGGCGTTGTGATTTGATGTGCCGCAAGATGAATTATTTCAAAATTCGAAAATGTCACGCGGAACCAGGTACCGGATGTTCCGTAACCGATGGTAAAGTATGTTTTATAGATTTATAGATTTTAAGATATATAGTATGTACACCGTAGATATTTGAGGATGGCAAATGAAAAAGGGCTACCTTTACGCTATCAAGACAGAAATAAACAAACAAACAAACAAACAAACAAACAAAGTGACCATTTGGTTTCTAAATGACCTTATTTTACTTCCATTAGTCTTATTTAATCCAGCCGACGTGATTTGATGTTTCGCAAGATGAGTTTTCCTAAAATACAAAAATGACCCCAAAAACCGGGTACTGGATGTTCCGGGACCAAAGCTGATGTGGCCATTTGCCTTCAAAATGTCTTTATTATACTTTTAATAGTCTTATGTTATCAAGCTGATGTAATCATAGATAAATCATCCTAAAATTCAAAATTGTCCTCAAAAACCGCCTACCGGATGTTCCAAAACCAATGGAAAGATGGCCGTTTGGGTCCAAAATGTTCCCATTGTACTTCCATTAATCTTATTTTATCAAGCCAATGTGATTTGATGTGCCGCAAAATGTACTATCTCAAAATATAAAAATGTCCCCCGAGACCTGGTAGTGGGTGTTCCGGAACCGACGGGGAAGTGGCCATTAGTCAACAAATATTCCCTAGCATACCTTGGGTGCCAGTTTTTGACCATAACTTTCAAACGAGGTAAAGAAAGCGAAATTAGGATTGAAAATGGTTCATCCATTTTAGAGCAATTTCAAAACTTGGGTCGTTTTCGACCGCAATGCATAATATGTAACTTTTTTCTAATGCATTAGGAAGGTTAAATATGATTATGCATAACTTGGCATGTTTCAATAATCGTACTTTAACTCGCTTGTGACGTTCAAAAGGGCCATTGGTTACAAATAACTTTGAAGCCATAGCACGTTCATCGCAAGTATGACGTGCCATTCGAATGTCTTTCTCTTCTGACATGAATGGCAACAGTTACGTAAGTTAGCGGCGTCGATTCACTGTCTTTTGCTCCGAGAAGATTTTACTAGTTTACTTTCACAGTTTACCGCTTGTTACATAGCAGAAAATATGGCACATATGCAAACGGGGTCTCAAAACCCCCCACATGCCAAATTTGGTTCTACTTGCTTGAATAGTTCTCGAGTTTGAGGAAATTTGTATTTAATTTGAATAGGAGCCTATTCTATTTGCTTGATTAATTCTAGAGATTGGAAGAAATTTGTATTGAAGCCCCATCTCTTAGAAAGGGAAGGGATCTCAGTACACCATGAGAAAAAAGTTTATATTTTGTCGTATTTGACGATAGCAAGTGATTGACCTACGACTTCCAGTACAGAATTGTAAATCATTATAAAACTAATCACTTTGAATCGGTTCTTATCGCATCAGGCTTGGCATACACTTTTCGCTTTGATTTTGCTCTTTTGATTACTGCTCCTCAGCCAAGCAGAATTTGAAAAAGTGGTGTATTTGTAGAACATGCATTTGTAGAACAAGTAATTAGCTATAATATTGCTGAAGAAATTGAAGTTTTATCTTTACTATTTACGGTGCTGTAGGGTAGTAATGCCGTTGGTAGCAAAAAGAGCGCTCTTTTTGCTACCAAGAGGGTAGCAGCCTTAAAGCGCCATAAATACAAAATGCACAGTAATGCTTACTTCAGCAATATTGTAGACAATAACAAATTCTACAAACGCCCCATACATCATTTTTCCAAATTTTGCTTGGCTGAGATGCAGTAATCAAATCAGCAAAATCGAAGCAAAAAGTGTATGCCAAGCCTGTATCGCATACAAAGACTTATAAAGTTGAATTGTTAACGTATATTTTGTAGTACGTATATGGCCTCCAAATTAGTACGCATATGCTAGTTATGTGCATCAGATACGATTTTGCAGGGTATATATAGGTACATATAACTCATTTGTTACTCTGATATGCATACATTTCTGCTGGGAGGGGTCTCAATTCACCATAGCAAAAATTCTTGGCATCTGAACCCCTTACATGCCAATTTGGTTCCATTTGCTTCATTAGTTTGAGTTTTATGAGGAAATTTGTATTCCATTTGTATAGGAGCCCCTCCCTCTTAAAAGGGAAAGGGGTCTCAGTACACCATAGAAAAATTCCTGCCTTCTAAACCCCCATATGCCGACACATAAATTGTGTAACTGGTACCTTGGGGTGTCTCTACTGTCTGTACCGGGAAAGCTCAATAGCAAGAGACCCTGTGACTATGGTCCCAGGATCGGCTTACTACTGGGTAATCAGAGGGGCTTCGCGAACAAACGTGCAGTCGACTTTCACCTTGCTTGGCTTGGGCTATTGTGATAATTTGGTTTGGAGGATTTGAAAGAAAGGAACTATTGAACTATTTTTTTATTGATTTTTCTATTGTGGGTGTGTATGTGTGTGTGGGTGTGGGTGATGGGTGAAAACCGGTACGTACCGCTGTCGCTGCCGCTGCTGGTCGAGTTTTCCGCTGCTGACTTACTGTTCGGGGGAGGCTGGGGGCCGCTCTGCGCGCTGCTAACTGCTGGCTTTGCAGTCACTGCTGACGACGCCGCTAGGGGGCGACGCTGCTGGCCGGTGCTAGTCCGCTCGTTCTGGTCTTCCCTCTTTGACGGAGATCGACAGGCCCAGGACGATACCGGAATGACCGTGCCGAGAGGGGAATGTCCTCCTTAATAATTATGGCCCAAGGCCAGAGGACTGCCGCTGGTCCTTGACGGGTTAGACGTAGCGAGCATCCAGGGCTCGCTAGGCCGATCGTGTGCTGACCTTTAATGGCAAACCGTTCCACGGTTGCACAAACAATTTGTGGTGTAATAAAAGGTCCTGAACAAATTCAAAGCCACTCACAACACTCACTAGCACTTTTAACTCTTTAAATTAAGCTGTTTAGCACACGACAACCAGAATATCTGAAAAATGGTGGATATTTTTGACACGAAGAAGCTTTTTCGCGGTATTTTTCCGTGCATATGGCCGCATATTCGCGTAGTTTTATGTGTCATATCACGTATAACAGTTTTCCTCCCCCCGTCAGCTTTTCTGTTATACTAGTCTGGTGGTGACTGTCGTTGCACCACCCACTTGTACCCACTGTGTCACGTGTTTATTGTTTAGTGTGTTGACAATATTTTAATTATTTATTTATTTATTAATTTTACTAACCTAACTAACCTATTTTGACAATTTTTAACATTTAACTAACCCTACTAACAATAACCCTAGAAACGTGAAAGTAAACAAACATCATGCACATATTAAAAAACACAGACGATCCTGTAACGCTCGGTTACACTATCCCTCCACCTCGGTAAAATAAATGTTGGAATTACATTCTAAACATTTATTTTTACAAACACTAATTACTCTAAAACTTAATAGACTTAACCATTCATAAACATAAAAACATTTACATTTACTCGTAGCTTTTGAATATTCAATCACATTTGAGTGAGCAACTAAACATATTAAAATTCGTGCACAACTAAAAGCTAAATTTAATTTAAATTTGCCATAATCTGTCACGTGTGATTTTACTCCTATGCTTAGGCATCACTGTGAACACCATTGTGAGGCTCTGCTACTTCATTTTACTGTTTAATCGATTCTCTGATTGGGCAATACAATCGACGAAATACTAAACAATTCAGTCTACCTACAATCGCGATCGCGTACGGAATAAAAACGTGTTCTTGTGAATTATGATCATCTGCAGTTAAATAATTTAGAATAGAAACTCTAATTTGGATGCAATCATTCGGTGGATTTAGTGATTCCAGGAAAGTTTTATTCTATGTGTCCATATTTTTGTTAGGCTGATTGAAACTGTTGTTCCAGGATTCATTCCCCCAGTTGGCCACCTGGGGATTTCAGGAATAACTCCTGCAACAATTCGGTTTCTGGTTTCAAGATTTCAGGTAAGTAGCGATCACATTTCTTGTAGGGGAATGTTTTATATTCGTTCTGTATATTCAATCATTATGGTTTGTTTAATATTAACTAAAGGAATTCCATAATCTTAATTTTATTTGTGACGTCACATCTCATTTCAGGTTATGAACAACTTCTAGCATGGCGAAATCTCTACACTTCGGTAAAGCTTCTCACCCACGTTGGAGTGTTCATCCGCTCGGATATTTATCATCTATATCTATCACTCACGATATGCATCTCATGAGATAGACAGACGATGAGATAAGCAGAACACACGGATCATCTCATTAGAGTTCAGAGGTCAATCAACTCTGATGATCGATGATGCAACTATAATGCAGCTACGATGCAGCTTGTTATTGGTTTGTTGTTTCTGTTTCATTATCAGACAACTTCAAACAGATAATAATGTATTTTACATTTCCCTTTTTTTTCTAGGTATTAGGAATTTATTCGTCGCCAGGTTTAAGATCTTTTGCTGAAAAAATCCCGAGATTCTTACCTTGATCGTCGGCCAGTTCATAAGAACTGCAGCCGCGTCGGGCAACGATAGTGCATGGGGTGAAAAGAGGTCCATATTTCGCGTTATAATGATCCGCCGCTGAAGAGAGGCGGAAATTCCGCTTATAAACTCTTTGGCCCACTCGGTAAGTTGGTGCAAACTTTCTGTGTCTAAGATTATAGATTCTACGGTGCTTTTCGTTGCTCTTTTGCAAGTTCTTGGCGACCGTGCTCAATATATTTCCCCCAACTTGCCTTCGATACTGATCCCTCGTTTCAACGGATCTTTCACCTTCATCACGCTCCAAACGATGTTCCTCGCCTTTCACAACTTTCTCATGCCCGTACAGAATACGGTATGGGGTGTAACCAGTTGAGGCATGGATAGTAGTGTTTATCATTTCCTCAACTTCTGCTACTCTAGTGTCCCACACTCGTTGGTCTGTCTGCATGTACGTTCTCAGACAGGCATTTATCGTCCGGTTGGTCCGCTCTACTGGATTAGCCTGACTGTGGTGCCTTGCATTAGGCCAATGTTGGACCCCTCGCTGGGAGAGGAGCGCTTGGAACTCTTTTCCCTGGAATGTGGTAGCATTGTCGCTAATCACCACCTCTGGGGTTCCATAACGTCTCATCCATTGATCCTCCAAAAGCCTGCAAACCAATTTAGCCTCAATCTTCTTCACCGGTATGATCATTGACCATTTAGAGAAGCAATCCATAACAACTAGTAAATGGCAATTTCCGGTTCGACTTCTTGGCAAATTTTGAATGTAATCCAAAGCTATGATCTGAAACGGGCGATCAGTTATCTTTGGTTTTTCCATAGGGGGAACCGACGATACAGTCGACGGTTTACATTGCTTGCATGTATCGCAAGCTTGGACATATCGTTTGGTATCTGCTGCCATTCTCGGCCAATAATACCGAGTTTTGAGCCGATACAAGGTCTTTTCATACCCTGGATGTAAACAATCATCGTGCTCCTGCTGCATTACCATTTTTCGCAATCCTTCCGGTAGACACAGCTTCCACTCGTACGAATAATCCAGAGCATCAGACAGATTGGATACAAACTTATAGAGTTTGCCCTCTTCTATTTTAAAGTCCGCGTAGCTTTCCGGTTCCTCTTCGACTTTTTTCATCTTTTCATTATTTCCTTCTAAATCATTCGTTTCTATATTTCTATCTTTACTTTCTCTATCATTGACATCGAGACTGCTCAGTTTCGACTCAAGATACTGTTCTACGTGTTTCAGCATTTTCTGCATAATTTCCTCTATTGATTTCGCTTTCACTTGCCGTTTTCTTCTCAGCTTAGGAGTACTAGAAATCCTTTTCCTTGGTTTGTTTCTCTTTTTGTTTCGTTTTGGCACAGACTCTAGTATGCTTTCATCATCACTGTCGTCTGGCTCTTCGGGTTCAGATTCCACATCCCTGATACTAGCGTTGCTTAATTCGGCCCTAATCTGTTCTTCAGTTCGCTTTCTTGCATCCGGATCTACGGATAACAAGCTAAATTGATCATTCAACATTTTCATTGCTATACATTCGAGTCCTGCTGTATCAAAGTTCTTTTTTAATCTGTCCAGTCTGAATAACAGATGGATCAGTCTAGTTTTCAGTACGGGAAGTTCTGCTTTCTTGGGTTTCCTGTTTTCTAGCTGGTCACGAATTTTAGTAAGTTTTTCATCTACGCGATTTAGTTCATCTTCACACTCCGCAGGGTTTTCGAAATACGCAAGCGTGACAACATTGGTTTCACGTTGCTCTCTCAACTTGTTCCTCAATTTCCGTTTCTTTGCATCGCTGGATTCACCAGTCTTAAACACAACCTTCCTGATTAACAACTCGTGTTCAATCTCATCTGCGAGCAGATGCTCCACATTCATTGAACGATATTGCAACTCAAACTCAGAATTCATTTCAAATGTTAATAGTTAAATAAATATATAGCAAATTATAATTGCCGTAGAGAATCAATTAAACCGAAATATGATGTACATATAATATTAAACAATTTAAAAATAAAATTTTGTTAATTTTGTGTCTGTGTGCATAGTTATTTATTTATTCAGGACCTTTCCACTGAAGTGCAGTTATTTTCGCTGCTATATCCGAATTTTACTATATTCGTTGCTACTCTTTTTGAAATTTAAATTTTCAACAGCTTTATCAGTGCGTTTCACTATTACTTCGCACTCAACCGCGATCTAAACAGAATGGTCAGAGTCTAGTGTAAGTATTTGGATAGTAAGTAGTGTACAGAAATACCGGTTTTATTGGTGGTAGCTTAAGGATCCTACACAATCACTTTATGTTGGTTGTGTACTCTCCTGCCGCCTAGGGAAAAAATCGACTGATTTTTTTATTCTACTCGAGTCCTCTGATTACCTTTCGTGTGTTGTAGTTGGGCGCCATGTGTAACTGGTACCTTGGGGTGTCTCTACTGTCTGTACCGGGAAAGCTCAATAGCAAGAGACCCTGTGACTATGGTCCCAGGATCGGCTTACTACTGGGTAATCAGAGGGGCTTCGCGAACAAACGTGCAGTCGACTTTCACCTTGCTTGGCTTGGGCTATTGTGATAATTTGGTTTGGAGGATTTGAAAGAAAGGAACTATTGAACTATTTTTTTATTGATTTTTCTATTGTGGGTGTGTATGTGTGTGTGGGTGTGGGTGATGGGTGAAAACCGGTACGTACCGCTGTCGCTGCCGCTGCTGGTCGAGTTTTCCGCTGCTGACTTACTGTTCGGGGGAGGCTGGGGGCCGCTCTGCGCGCTGCTAACTGCTGGCTTTGCAGTCACTGCTGACGACGCCGCTAGGGGGCGACGCTGCTGGCCGGTGCTAGTCCGCTCGTTCTGGTCTTCCCTCTTTGACGGAGATCGACAGGCCCAGGACGATACCGGAATGACCGTGCCGAGAGGGGAATGTCCTCCTTAATAATTATGGCCCAAGGCCAGAGGACTGCCGCTGGTCCTTGACGGGTTAGACGTAGCGAGCATCCAGGGCTCGCTAGGCCGATCGTGTGCTGACCTTTAATGGCAAACCGTTCCACGGTTGCACAAACAATTTGTGGTGTAATAAAAGGTCCTGAACAAATTCAAAGCCACTCACAACACTCACTAGCACTTTTAACTCTTTAAATTAAGCTGTTTAGCACACGACAACCAGAATATCTGAAAAATGGTGGATATTTTTGACACGAAGAAGCTTTTTCGCGGTATTTTTCCGTGCATATGGCCGCATATTCGCGTAGTTTTATGTGTCATATCACGTATAACAGTTTTCCTCCCCCCGTCAGCTTTTCTGTTATACTAGTCTGGTGGTGACTGTCGTTGCACCACCCACTTGTACCCACTGTGTCACGTGTTTATTGTTTAGTGTGTTGACAATATTTTAATTATTTATTTATTTATTAATTTTACTAACCTAACTAACCTATTTTGACAATTTTTAACATTTAACTAACCCTACTAACAATAACCCTAGAAACGTGAAAGTAAACAAACATCATGCACATATTAAAAAACACAGACGATCCTGTAACGCTCGGTTACAATTGTTCAGTTTCGTCCGGTAGTTTAGTAGTTATTAGCATTTGAAATCTTTCATTCAAACGTTACACTTCTATTTTCGTTTTCACAAAGTGCTACCCAGTCTCAGTATAGTAAACAAAGACGTTGTCCTACGTCAAAAAATCTGAGGGGTTGTGCACAAGATACGACCGCATAGGTGACGTAGGACCACGTAAGTCTCTTTGTAGCGATAGTAGGATGTATCCATGTATGTAATAATACGATTCTTCATATATACAACCTACATACGTAACGTTTAGCAAAGTAGTAACATTGCATACATTCAGTCCTCAACCGATTTTGGAGTTATATCCATGAATTGATTGAATTTATTTTATTAAAACGAAACCAAGTCACACTAAACCAAACAATAAAACAATTTTCATGATCTGTTTCTATGTTGAATAATGCTTTTCCTCTGGTAATCGGTACATGTTACGCGCTAGTTTTCAAAAAGCTGAAAATTTTACGTAAAACTTTTCTGCGGCTTACCAAAGAAGAACATTGATTTACCATCTGCAGACGTTTTGGAAGGGGTCGTCCGTGACCAGAAAACTTATTCCCGCCATTTGTTGGTTGTTCACAACGGCGAAAAATTCGACTTTTCCCTCATTGCCTGTGTTATTATCGTATTAACTGGACAAGAAAATATAATAAACTCTTCAATTGTTGTGTGGTCCTTAAAAGAACCGATTGTTTGATTATCATAACTCCAGCTTACAATAAACTTGCACTAACGCACTTAACGTAATTTTCTTTTCGGTAAACGGCTTGTTGCAACGGACCAACCGGAAAGCCTCAGCAGCAATGCGATCGACGAGGCCGTTCGTGTATAGTCCTGAGTCACGATGAAATACCACTCGAAGTTGCCATCTGCAAGTGACGTGGGATGATTCTGGTCGTTTTGTTGTCGCGAGCAGCATATTTCCTGCCAATTCTAGAACTTCAGCAGTCAGATATTCCATCACGGTAGCGAAACGAGCGCTCCAGCTCCAACACTCGCTCAACCTTATCCTGATCGGTGTAAGCTTATTGCCCTTGATACACTTGAACGTCGGAGAAAAATCCAGCAAGCCATGTTTGTTGCCAAGATGCTGAATGGGGAAATTGATTTGCCGAGTATTCTTTCGTCGTTGGACTTTCGTGCTTCTCAACGTTCGCTTCGTTCTGCTGGATTACTACAATCTCGACTGCACCGTACAACATTCGGTTTCAACGGACCTATCGCTGCGTGTATTCGTACGTTCACTTCAGTTGAGCACCTGTTCGAATTCGGTGAACCGTCGCATAAATTTTACCAAAAAATTTATAACTCTAGAATTTTATAGGTTGACAAAAACCAAAAATGTTTATCTGTGAAATTTATTTATATCTACAGAAACTAGTGACCCAAATTCAAAATGATGATGAACATAACATATTTATTCATAACTTAGAATGGAAAACAGATAATATTAGCAAACTATTTAGCCTAAGCAGGGTTTCAAAGTTCGCGATCAAAAATACGCGGAAATAACGCTTGTAAAAAATATCCCGCATAAACCAACCCAAACAAGAAATCGCATCAACTTGCTATCTTGAAGGTATATAAACTAATCATTTACAATGTATTGAAAAGTTATTATGCGTTGGATAAGTTTTGATTACAACTAGGCCATAACAGTATTTTGGCATCACTGTTATGGCCTAGTTGTTTTTTTTTCGTCTCTGTTAAAATTTTAATTAATTAGTGTAAAACTATTTGCATTATAATTAGTCATCGACTGGCTTGTAGCCTAGTGCTTGTTTTGTGTTTTGTTTTTAACGCTCCGGATTTATCTAAAAGTGGCAGTAACTGATCGATTTCTTCGAGCTAATTGTCTGGTCTGATCGAAGGGAAAAACACAATAGCCTGAGTGGTTATCAATACGAGCGATCGCCCGGTAGGGCAAAAAGCAGTTTGCGGTTCTGCTAAGCAATGACTTCGGTAACGTGTGGGGCGTGTTCCCTGAAGATAACAGCAGAAAATGACCGAGTGTACTGTTCCGGTGGTTGTGACCAGATATTGCACGTTACAGTGGGATTTCGAATTTGGCATGGCTCGATTTTGGCATGGTTCGGTTTTGGCATGCCTCGATTTTGGCAACAAAAGTATCCGTTTTTGGCAACACAAAATATTTTACTTCCAAAAATATGCTTAAATATCAGTCAGTTTCCGCATACATACTTTAAATGGCAAAAATATATTGCCCTAAGTGTGCTCATGAAAAAAAGTTTGCGATTTCGAACAAAAATATTTTTATTGCCGTAGGACTACGTCTTACCGCAGATCGCCAAAAACTTACTTGCGCCGCACGGATAGCTCTTGGCAGATTTTGTAAACATAAAAAGGTTGCAATCGTTGATTAATAACATTTTGTCAATTTCTAACGCACTTACATTCAATTTTTTCATATCAAAAAAGGGTCTCGATTTTGGCACGACTTCGATTTTGGCAACATAGGCGATACGCATTTGTTGCCAAATTCGAAATCCAACTGTACATGTTCGAACTTAAAATCCTCGGCAATCACTGCGCTGTGCGAAAACGTCTCGCTAAAATTCATTTGCTTCAACTGCCGTAAAAAGCAACTGAGCCTATGTGATATCCAGAGAAAATGCAATCAAATGCTAGATACAGTTAATAATATGGCCAAAACGAGTGATAATCTTCCTCAACAGATTTCTGCGGGTATCATTGAAGGCATTATGAATCTGCTTGAGAATAGCCTGAACGACCTTGAAAATAAAATTATCGATCGTATCACCGACAAATTGGACGTTCTCATGAGCAATAAAGCAACTGTAACTGACACAATCAATAACAAACCATCTCAGCGCTCATACGCAGCCGTTGCTCGCTCGAACTTAGACCAGGCATCAGGAGCACCGAAACGAAAAGCTGACAGCACCCCTGCCTGCGATCTGCCTTCTAAGAAGAAACCTGCCCAGGACCAAACGATGCACACTGAAAGTGGCTTACTTCGGTCCGGTAAACGTCGTATTGCAAGCACAACTGACTATGATAAACACCCCCCCTCGACTTGTAACTCCCATTCGCAACCTTGCTCGGACGCGCCTGCTGCTAAGCCAAAATCTGTTATCCGCCTAGAGCAGACGGTGCTCATTAAGCCTAAGACAAATCAAAGTCCAGATGCAACTAAAGATGATGTTTGTAAGCAGCTTGACCCTGTTTCCCTCGCAATTAAAGAAGTTCACTTCAAACCTTCTGGTGAAGCCGTGCTCAGATGTGATTCTGTTGAATCTTCAGCCAAACTCGTAGAAGCGGCAAAAAAGTCACTCGGCGAAAAGTATGACGCTGAAATTCAAAAAGCGTTAAAACCTAGGCTGCAAATTTTTGGATTCACGGATAAAATAGATAAAGATAATCTGATCAGACACATACGGAAACAAAACGAGCTGCCTGATAATACTGAAATTAAAGTTGTGCGAACAAATGCCACTTCTGTCATCATTGAGTCCGACGCTTTAACATTTGAAAAACTGATCAACTTACGCCGTGTAAATATTGGATGGGAGAGATGCAGAGTTCGGGAATACATTGATGTACTGCGCTGCTACCGCTGCTCGGAATATGGCCACATCGCATCGTCTTGCACAAAGCCTCCGTGTTGTCCAAAGTGCGCTGGAGGGCACGAACGGAAAGATTGCACCTCCGTCTCTGATAAATGTGTAAATTGCCACAACGAGAATATAGCCAAAAAGCAAAATAGTGAAATATTGCTTGATGTTAACCATCCCGCATGGAGCCAGATGTGTCCGATCCACCAGCAGCGAATCAAAAGAAAGCGACAACGAATTGATTACTGCTCGTAGCAGTCAAATCCTGCATTGCCTACGACCAGCGACGGAGTCCCCTACACATGCTTGGAGTCGGTGTCCAGTCTTGCCCTGTCAGACGACCAGTCGCTGGATGAAAACTTTGAGCCAGTTGATTCCCCTGCTCTGTCGGGTAATAATTTAAATAGTATATGCCCTGTCGAAGCTGGGCTGGATTCTACACTCCTCATGAATGAAGCAATCCTACAGCCTAAATCACATTGTCCGATACCTGCTACCAACATATCAGCTGATTTTGTTCCGACGGGTCCCGCACGACTTACGACACGGTATACTGAACGCATTTATGGTAATATTGAGCCAGAAGATTTCCCTGGTCTTCCAGGTAAAGATTTACATAGTATATGCCCTGTCGAAGCTGGGCTGGATTCTACACTCTTTTTAAACGAGGCACACTTTCAGCTTAACCCGCAATGCCCATCACCAACTACAAATGAATCAACTGATGTGTCTGCCACCTCACGGCATATGACTCGACGTATTGAAAACGACTGTTGTATTAGTGTATACCAACAAAACGTGAGAGGTCTACGGACTAAAGTAGACGACTTCTTCCTCGCAGTATCTGAAGCTCAGTATGACGTCGTAGTGCTCACGGAGACTTGGCTTAATGAGTGCTTAATTCAGCGCAACTGTTTGGGAATGCCTATAACGTATATAGAAACGATCGCAACCCATACAGTACCGGAAAGAGACGAGGAGGTGGAGTTTTAATCGCTGTGGCTTGTCGGTTGAATTCATTAATCTCGCCAATTCAATCTTCTGATGTGGTGGAGCAGTTATGGGTTAAAATTATTGGCTTTCGCAGGTCAATTTGCCTTGGTGTTGTCTACATTAGCCCTGACCTTGCAAGTACGTGATCGCAATAGAAGCGCATATTGATTCTGCACTGCAACAAACAAACTCTCTGCACACTGACGATATGCACGTTATTTTTGGAGATTTTAATCAACCAAACCTGTCGTGGGTCAGATGTTCGAATGGATTTGCTTTTCCTGATCCTGCTTTGTCGACGTTTTCTGCTGCCAGCGCCGCTCTCGTCGATGGTTTTGCCACAATGGGCATGAGACAAATGAACACTGTTATCAATAGCAGAAACCGTACATTGGACCTGGTGTTCATGAATGACGTGGCTAAAGATGCTAGTAGCTTATCCGAGGCGCATGAAGCGATAATCGAAGTTGATCAATTCCACCCCCCGCTTCTTCTTTCGTTGCGCATAACACTTCCGCCTTCATTTGAGTCAGTTGCGGTAGTAAGTGTATTCAACTTTCGAAAAGCCGATTTTAACGCACTAAATCAATTACTGATAAATGTGAATTGGTCAGAATTTGACATTATCGGGAATGTGGACCACGCTGTTGAATATTTTAACGAAATGCTGCATAAATGTTTTTGTTCGCATGTACCTGCTCCCCGGCCGCGGAGGAAACCACCTTGGTCCAATTCGAAGCTACGATTTTTAAAGCGCCAGAGGGCTGTTGCCTTGAGAAGGTACACTAATAGGCGTAATCCCGTGACGAAGTCTGCTTTCAACCAGATAAGCAATGAGTATAGGGCTTATAACCGGCACCTGTATTCATGCTTCGTAAAGCGTACACAGGACGATTTGAGAAGAAACCCAAAACGATTTTGGTCGTTTGTGAATGATAAACGTAAACAAAACGGCCTTCCTTCTGGTATGTTTTTCGGAGACTTAGTGGCTGATAATATCCAAACTACTTGCAACATGTTTGCTAGACACTTGTCTAGTGTATTTAATTCGACAGCGGCTTCAACTTCACAAATTGACGAAGCGATGCGTATTATTCCTGAAGATATTTTAGACTTTGGGCTTCCTCATTTCTCGACAGCGGACATTGAAGCGGGACTTCTGAAGTTGAAAACCAGCTTTAGTGCGGGTCCAGATGGAATCCCGTCTGTTGTACTCAAAAAATGTGCTGAAGCATTATGTAAGCCGTTGCAAAAGCTATGCAACATGTCGCTCGAACAGCGCAAGTTTCCAGAGTCTTGGAAAAGGTCCTACATCTTTCCTATCTACAAAAAGGGAGATAAGCGTGACGTAACAAACTACCGTGGAATTACTTCGCTATGTGCCGGCTCGAAGCTTTTGGAGATCCTCGTGGGAAAACTGCTGTTTAGTAAAGTGAAGTCTTACATTTCCATAGAGCAACATGGTTTTTCTCTAAACGCTCAATTAACACGAATCTACTGCCGTTCTGTTCATTTTGCCTACGTCAGATGGATGTTGCAGCTCAGGTGGACACAGTATATACAGACCTTAAAGCTGCTTTTGACCGCATTGACCATCAAATACTGCTTCGCAAACTGAGACGTTTGGGCGCATCTGAAGGCTTCGTATGCTGGCTTCAAACGTACCTTACAAATCGTCAGCTTTCAGTAAAGTTAGGCTCCGCTGAATCGTACAGTTTCTGCAATCAATCTGGAGTTCCACAGGGAAGTAACTTAGGGCCGTTACTATTCCTTATATTTTTTAACGACGTCTGTTTTGTTATACCGCCTGGCCGCAAGTTGTTATACGCTGACGATCTTAAAATATTCATCGCTGTGCGGTCAGTGGAAGACTGCAAACTTCTGCAAGATCTTGTCGACAAGTTTACGGGATGGTGCCACTTAAACAACCTCATCATCAGTGTTTCTAAATGTTCAATCATCACCTTCACTCGCAGCAAAACACCGATCGTGTACACCTACCACTTCGAAGGGGCTAGTCTGGAACGCGTCAGTGTTGTTAAAGACCTTGGAGTTGAACTGGACGCTAAATTGACCTTCCAGAACCATTACTCGAACATTATCGCTAAAGCAAATCGCAACTTGGGTTTTATCATGCGTATTGCCAATGAATTCCGTGATCCATATTGTTTGCGTGCTCTTTACTTTTCGCTTGTACGATCCATTCTGGACACAGCTTCTGTGGTATGGAGCCCGTATACAAATGTATGGTCAGCTAGAATCGAAGCAGTGCAACGGAGGTTTATTAGACACGCACTAAGATTTCTACCCTGGTCGGATCCTCGTAACCTTCCTTGTTATGAGGACCGCTGTAAGCTGCTGAATATCGAAACGTTAAGCACAAGGAGGGATCTATCTAGAGCAGTCTTTGTCGCCCAATTGTTGAATCCCGAAATAGATGCTCCTGAACTTCTGGCGTTGGTAAACATAAACGTAATGCCTCGACCGCTAAGATCTCGTGGATTTCTTCGACTCGCCTTCCACCGCACTCAATACGGACAACACGAACCAATCCAGGCGATGTGCTCTGTATTTAATGACGTTTACGACTACTATGACTTTTCTATAACGACGAACGCTTTTAAAGCTAGAATTAGATCTAATTTAACTTAACCAAGATTTCATGTATTATGTTGTGAATTTTATGTATGTTTAAGTGTATAATACGTTGTGAAATGGAAAAGATAATGGGTTTTTATGCCGATTTGAGAATGGGATACTAAATCTCAACTCAAGTCGGCTTTTCCCATTCATAGTATTGCATCTTCATTTAGACTGAGTGTCAGTTGAAGTAAATAAATAAATAAATAAAAATAAATAATATTTTTCGAAACTTTGTACTTTTCGAGCTTCACGGGGGTGAGATTGTGCCAAGCCATAATGATCGATCCAATTTGTGGATTTCACATACACAACAAAAATACGTCAGTATACACCAGTACACTCACATTCCTTACTATTGAGCACAATATTTTGACAGATTAGATTGCATCATCCATTTTGGAGCAAACAGCATCAAAGATCTGCTAAATAATTTAAACTAATTTTTACTTTTTCTCTGGATATTCAGATGCTTTGAATAAACACTCTAATATAAAACGAATATATTATACCGTGTATAAACTGCCAGTTTTAAGGAGGGGAGAGGGGGGTGGGATAGGCAACATGTTCTGCGGCCGCGGGTTCTCGAACGAAGTAATGGTTACTTTTGTTAAATGATCAAATAGGTATGCCCCCTTAGAATACACCCCTTCATATATCTCCCCCTTGTTAACCCTAGAAACGCTACTGGCTATATAAAGGCTGTGCATTGACTGCGAACTCATTTTTAGTTATTTCAGAACTCTCCGGGTTATTTTCGTTCATACTTTTTGTATGATGTGTTGTTTTCGGCCGACCCCCTGCCCCAAATAGTCCACTCAGTTCATGGACGGCCCCATATGAACTACTTTACACTGATATTTATGTATATTATTTACAAACATGCTAATGTTCACTGTTTAGGTTTTTAGCCTAACTTTATGTTTTTGGCACAATGTCACCCCTTAGAAGGGGTGAGATTGTGCCAAAGTTCATGCACTTCCAGTAAAATTAGGTTTTATTGTTAGTAAACCATCTCTACGGTAGTTGTTAATTGAACAATTTAGTATATATTGACGGGTTTGAAATCAACTTAGTTCCTAAATTGTGTGTATACTGAGCTAAAGAACAAAAATATGTGCTTCTTTGGCACAATCTCGCCCCGGATGACGGTATTTTAGTTTATGACAATTATTTATATGACGAAAATTAGTTAAGTGTGGTGATATTTCGACTGTTGTAACTTATTTGTATGTTCTGTGAAAAAGATGATGGGGTTTTTATGCCCACATGAGGATGGCCTCAATTGGGCTTTTCCCCATCCAATTCAATCCATTGAGACCATTCAGGTCGGATGGATATAAATAAATAATAAATAAATAATAAACATACTTTTCTTTCCTCAGCAGCCGATGAACACGACCGACCGGGAACTGCAGACATGCATGAGTCGATCGTGACTTTCGTTTGCCCTTGGTGCATCTTCCTTTGTCACGTCCAGACAATAAGATGTCAATAAGATATTGGCAGTAGCTTAGCTAGCGTTTGAAGAATGCTATTCGCCGGCTTACCTCTTGCTATGTACCAGAGCAAGCGACAAGAATCGGTCCCTCCTATTTTTCATGGTTCTTCATTCTATCATCTACGTTAAATAAAATGGAGCATTTCAATATCAGTCTGAACAAAATAGTAAAGTTACCAGTGAGCCGTTCGCCTTTTGTAGCGATAGGTAGATGTATCCATATATGTAATAATACGATTCTTCATGAATACAACCTACATACGCAACGTTTATCAAAGTAGTAACGAATCGAAGTCACACTAAACCAAACAGTAAATAAATTTTCATGATCTGTTTCTACGTTGAATAGCGCTTTTCCTCTGGTAATCGGTAGACAGTACGCGCGGGTTTCCAAAAAGTTGCCTGCTCGATGTGTCGCAAGCTAGCTGCTTGCCGATCTGTCGCCAATCAAAGCCGCTGACTGATAACGATGTGCATCGTATGGTAAACTGGACAAGAAAATATAATAAACTCTTCAATTGTTGTGTGGTCCTTAAAAGAACCGATTGTTTGATGATCATAACTCCAGCTTACAATAAACTTGCACTAACGCACTTAACGTAATTTTCTTTTCGGTAAACGGCTTGTTGCAACGGACCAACCGGAAAGCCTCAGCAGCAATACGATCGACGAAGCCGTTCGTGTATAGTCCTGGGTCACGATGAAATACCACTCGAAGTTGCCATCTGCAAGTGACGTGGGATGATTCTGGTCGTTTTGTTGTCGCGAGCAGCATATTTCCTGCCAATTCTAGAACTTCAGCAGTCAGATATTCCATCACGGTAGCGAAACGAGCGCTCCAGTTCCAACACACGCTCAACCTTATCCTGATCGGTGTAAGCTTATTACCCTTGATACACTTGAACGTCGGAGAAAAATCCAGCAAGCCATGTTTGTTGCCAAGATGCTGATAGGGAAATTGATTTGCCGAGTATTCTTTCGTCGTTGGACTTTCGTGCTCCTCAACGTTCGCTTCGTTCTGCTGGATTACTACAATCTCGACTGCACCGTACAACATTCGGTTTCAACGGACCTATCGCTGCGTGTATTCGTACGTTCACTTCAGTTGAGGACCTGTTCGAATTCGGTGAACCGTCGCATAAATTTTACCAAAAAATTTATAACTCTAGAATTGTATAGGTTGACCATGAATTTTAGTTCTATTATATGTATTTTAGTTTATGACAATTATTTATATGACGAAAATCAGTTAAGTGTGGTGATATTTCGACTGTTGTAACTTATTCGTATGTTCGGTGAAAAAGATGATGGGGTTTTTATGCCCACATGAGGATGGCCTCAATTGGGGGTATGAAATGGGGAAGGCAAATGAGCGTCCAATATAGCTCTAGCCATCCCAAGCCCCTACCTAGCGCCTCCACGTGGCCATACCTGGTAATGCTCTATTGAGTAGCCAAGCTAGGAGGTGCGTTGCTGGGTGGTTCCCGGCTGCCTGGTCTCAAAACCGCGGTTTTGGGCAGACGGCGGAACCACACGGCCTAGCTAATAGGTAAGCCTAATAAGTTATTTTAATTATTTTTTTCGTTTTAGCTTATGAAGCATCTCCTGCTATATAGTAAAAACTGGCCAAAACGAGTTTTAATACTGCACATGGATACCAGAATGAAAAATTAAGTTAACTTTTAAAAATTAAAATTAAATAAGAAGCATTTATGGAACCCAAAGGACGCTACTCTATTCCATACGAAGGACTGCTGGTGAGATTGTTCTATTTTTATCATTTATACCACATTTCATCTTAATATCATATCATATATTAACAGTATTATTATTGATATCATAAATGTGGAAGGCTGGATGACGGAGTGGATTGCCAACCTGAATCCTTAAGGTCTGAAGCAAATATGGCACTTCTCAATTCAAAACAAACAAATCATCACGTGGGTTAAAGTTGGTATAGCGAAATTGATTATTACATGGAAGGATCCTAATGCTGGAAGGCGACTCTTATAACCCCGGAATGCGCACAAGTGCCTCTGCTTGTGGGTCCGCCCAATCCCTTTTGGCCCTTCTGTAACAGCATTAGTGTGAAATTCATTTGATAATCAAATTTGGATCTACTGTAATTCTACCCACATACATTGGCAAGTCCTTGAAATGATGGTGGCTTTCCCCTACTACTACTACTACTACTACTACATGAGGATGGCCTCAATTGGGCTTTTCCCCATCCAATTCAATCCAATGAGACCATTCAGGTCGGATGGATATAAATAAATAATAAATAAATAATAAACATACTTTCCTTTCCTCAGCAGCCGATGAACACGACCGACCGGGAACTGCAGACATGCACGAGTCGATCGTGACTTTCGTTTGCCCTTGGTGCATCTTCCATTGTCACGTCCAGACAATAAGATGTCAATAAGATATTGGCAGTAGCTTAGCTAGCGTTTGAAGAATGCTATTCGCCGGCTTACCTCTTGCTATGTACCAGAGCAAGCGACAAGAATCGGTCCCTCCTATTTTTCATGGTTCTTCATTCTATCATCTACGTTAAATAAAATGGAGCATTTCAATTTCAGTCTGAATAAAATAGCAAAGTTACCAGTGAGCCGTTCGCCTTTTGTAGCGATAGGTAGATGTATCCATATATGTAATAATACGATTCTTCATGAATACAACCTACATACGCAACGTTTATCAAAGTAGTAACGAATCGAAGTCACATTAAACCAAACAGTAAATAAATTTTCATGATCTGTTTCTACGTTGAATAGTGCTTTTCCTCTGGTAATCGGTAGACAGTACGCGCGGGTTTCCAAAAAGTTGCCTGCCCGATGTGTCGCAAGCTAACTGCTTGCCGATGTGTCGCCAATCAAAGCCGCTGACCGACTGATGACGATATGCACCGTATGGTAAACAATGTTTCAAATACAACCCTTAAAATTATGCCACGGATGTGAATCGAAAACTGCCTGTCTCCGATGTGTCGCAAACTAGCTGCTTGCCGATGTGTCGCCAACGAAAGCCGCTGACCGACTGACGATGCGCAGTAAAAGGCATAGCAGCCAAAATCATATCGTTCACTGGCGGATGAGTCGATGGATTCCTCGGTTTGTCGGTGTCTCGCTTGGTGAATTAGGATGTCTTCGTTGCCTTATCCGGGGAAGCAGCAACAGCTGAAGCTCATCAATTTTCGATCGGTTTCTATAGGGCGTAAATTAAATACTATCATATGGAAGCTTAACCCATAGCTCATATCGTATATATTTCTGTCATCCGTGCTAGGGAAGCACTGACGTGGGAAGGCAAAAATATGAAAATAATTCAATTTTTTAATGATGCGCATTGAAAATCAACAGTTTTCTATATTTTCAATATTTTATAAATCGATTTTCCGATCAATTGGTGTAAATATCTTGGAAATCTATTGAAAATTGACTGAATTATAAGCCGATGCGTGAAAACGCATTTCTACTTTGATGACGTCAACGTCACGAAGTGAGAATGCTGGTTAAACATAGGTTTAAAAGTTATGCTTAAAAAACAAAAACCAGAGGGGTTGTGCACAAGACACGACCGCATAGATGACGTAGGACCACGTAAGTCTCTTTGTAGCGATGGTAGGATGTATCCATGTATATAATAATACGATTCTACGATTCATGTATACAAGCTACATCCGTAACGGTCATCAAAGTAGAAACATTGTACACATTCAATCCTCAACCGATTTTGGAGTTATATCCATGAATTGATTGAATCTGTTTTATTAAAACGAAACCAAGTTAGTAACTAAACCAAACAGTAAATAAATTTGTATGATATGTTTCTACGTTGAATAGTGCTTTTCCTCTGATAATCGGTAGACGGTACGCGCGAGTTTTCAAAAAGTTGATAATTTTGCGCAACTTTTCTGCGGCTTACAAAAGGACACGGATAAAGCATTTACAACCTGCAGACGTAGAAGTAAGCTTAACCTATAGCTTATATCGTATATATTTCTGTCATCCGTGCTAGGGAAGCACTGACGAGGGAAGGCAAAAATATGAAAATAATTCAAATTTTCAAAATCAATTCAAAAACCAAAATTTTTCAAATTCAATTTCAAAACCAAAATCAATAGTTTTCTATATTTTCAATATTTTCAATCGATTTCCCGATCAGTTGGTGTAAATATCTTGGAAATCTATTGAAAATTGACTGAATTATAAGCCGAAGCATGAAAACGCGTTTCTACTTTTATGACGTCATTTCCAACAACCAATCACGAAGCGAGAATTCTGGTAAAACATAGGTTCATTATTTTCAATTTTTCAATAGTTCAACGTCAAGAATCCACACTTTTTTTTATGTGGTTCAATTCTTAGAAGATTTTCCAATCGATTGGTGTAAGAATATTAAAAATCGATTGGAAAACCGCTGAGCTATTAGCGCTCAAAATCTTTCATTTTTCGTGACGCTCGCATTTTTCGATTTTTTGGAATGACACCCTATCTCAAAACTTGCCGTAAGACGTAGTCCTACGTCAAAAAACCTGTTTTGACAAGCTAAAAATTATTGCCTGTTTCTCAGAGCTGGCCAAACCGATTTATGCACTATTAGTCTCATTTGAAAGGTAATATATCCTAATAGAACACTATTGAACGATTTTTTGATTGATCGTACACACATACACACACACACATACACACACACACATACACACACACATACACACATACACATACACACATACACATACACATACACACATACACACACACACATACACACACACACATACACACACACACACACACACACACACACACACACACACACACACACACACACACACACACACACACACACACACACACACACACACACACACACACACACACACACACACACACACACACACACACACACACACACACACACACACACACACACACACACACACACACACACACACACACACACACACACACACACACACACACACACACACACACACACACACACACACACACACACACACACACACACACACACACACACACACACACACACACACACACACACACACACACACACACACACACACACACACACACACACACACACACACACACACACACACACACACACACACACACACACACACACACACACACACACACACACACACACACACACACACACACACACACACACACACACACACACACACACACACACACACACACACACACACACACACACACACAGACATTGCTCAGTTCATCGAGCTCTATCGATTGGTATATGTGACTCGGCCCTCTGGGCCTCGGATCACCTTCGTGTTTTTCGACATATTCCTAAACCTTTGTTATATATTTAGTATAACAGAAGTAAAACATGCGCACTAGAGTTTTGGCTAGGAAAACTTGGTTTTAGGTTTATCGAACCTTTAGAAGAGTTTCTTAAGCTCTACAGTTTGGTAAAATTTAAATTTTGATTAATCCCCCTAAAAGTGAAATAAAAAAATTATTTTTCTTCAGTTTCAATATAATACATTGATGTTTTCTGCAAAGTTTTAGAGCATATTATTACACGAAATTTTGCTGGAGACAGTAACCTTCTATCTCTTCAGCGAAGACAGAGAAATCTTATTTATTGTATATGAACTTGTAAAATCAGGTTTACTATTTCAGCTCTTTTTGTAATTGTTGCATGACTTTTTCATGTATTACAAAGTTGTACAAATAGTAAGAATATACAAATTTGCTGAATATAGTATACCTCCATGTTTGCTTGTTTAGGAACTGTAGAACTTTGATTATAAAAAATACTCTAATTTTGACCCCGAATTACTCGACCACCAACAGACGGATACATTTAAAACATTTTCCATCTGCTGGTGGTTTTGCTACATACAGATACCATTTTTCCATATGAAGAAACAAGAGAAAAATTCCAGTTGGGGTCAATTGCGGTACACCTCACATGCTGCTTGCATGCATGCTTGCTTGTACCTCACAACGCTTCTGTGATATCGGTTTATGCCGATCTATTTTCTTATCAAATTAAAGTATTAATGCGTTGAATAATTCTGACATTTTGATCATAACAAGTTTATTGAAGAATATACCACAGATTAACGGACGTAACACAATATACCACAGACTAACAGACGTAACAACAATTGGTTCGAAATTTTCTAGTAAAACATCGTTTCAATGACACCCCTAAAACTTGGAAAAAAAACTAGCATCACCTGGTGCAGTCTTTGCGCTACAAAGAGCAGGTCGCTATAAATCTGACAATGCTACAAATTCATTTGTATATTATCTGGCAACAGCGCCAGCGCAAGCGAGCGGCGTTCTCGCGCAGCTACTGTTGTTTGAGTCTTGGCTGTTACGTCTGTTAGTCTGTGAATATACGTTAGTTAAACAACGATTTGTAGCTTTATAACAATATGGCATTCAAAAACCAAAATACAACAGCGTGAGTAACCAAAGGGTAATAAAAATTGATGAAATTTATTCGGAAAAACTTTATTGATGTGAATCAAATAGAATGGCATTACAGGATATTAGGCATAGTTCAAAAACTTATAAACTAGACCTTTACTACGTAATGTATATGTTAAAGAATAATATGTCTTTTTACAACTTACTTTTACTTGTACTTACCCACATCAGTAACAACTTACTCAGCAATTTCGTTGAAAACGGAACTATCAAAATTTATAAGTGTTTCTATTTTGTTCAAATTTTGTAAACTTATTTAATTTCCAAAAATTTTATGTAAAACAACGCACTACGCAACGTTAACCAATAGATGAATTATATTCCAAAGACGTGTCGATTTCTAACTCAAATAGCAAGTAAGACCGTATAACAAAGGTTCCTTTCACCGCTAGGTGGAATCAATCAGGTTTTTTCAAAGAAAAACTACGAAATTATATTCTCAGTGAACCATAACGTATATAAACATATACAGTTTTCTGTTATTTTATGTTATTCTTTTTAATCAAATTTGAATACACTCAATTCGCGTTTTACGTCCACTTCAGGGGACGTAAAAGAAAATCGTAAAAGGAAAAAAGAGGACGTTAATTCAAACTTTGGTCGTAAAACGAGAGGACGGTAATTCAAATTTTGGACGTAAAACAGTGGACGTTAATTCGAATTTTCTAAAACAAAATCGCAAATTTCTAATATGTAATTTCACTTTTACGAAAAGTTGACAAACACCGTACAACAGCAATATTTACTACATGGGTTCAAGCAGAAAAAGTACCCTAGGAAATCATATAATAAATTATACAGTAATATAAGCTTCATGATCGTACCTACTCGGATAAAACGTCTGACCTGTTGATGTAAACACAACATCAAAAAATAGTGAAAATATAGAGTAAACTCATTTTTGAATTACCTTTATGGAATACTTACGAATAGATATCGTACCTTCATTTTAAGGTTGTAAAGATTGGCGAATTCAGTTTGCTCTATCTTTCTAAGTGAAGGGTAGAAATATATCGCATTTTATATGCATATTGGCTTGTGTATCCTAAAAGTGCGCCATATAGACCCCGGCTGTTAATTACATTCAATTAGTTCGAAACTACGGTAGAGTTTCGTATTCATTTTCACAAATAGCTTACTGGTATAGCAAACAGTCTTACGTTCAACATTGCAAAATTCAACAAGTCATCTAGAATTGTGAAATAATATTATACATGAAAGTGAAAGTGTTTTTCACGCTTCATCCGGAATGTAATCAATTAATCAACGAGACTCATTCTAACATTAAACTATGAGCATGTCCTCTACGGCTACTGCAATATGCATCTAATGCATGGCCAGATCGGATACCATTTCGTGCAAGAATTGTATATGGAATCTATATATAGCGTGTCGGAAATTGCGCGAAAAACAAATCACCATTCATGAAGGCAAATTTTCTGAATGATTGATGAGCATAAAGCATTCGCTCATTAGCGTGGTAAAATGGATGATCGTTCATTTTCTATTTTTATTGAAGAGATTGTTATGCCTTAAAGCATTGTTTATTTGTTTATTTATTTGTAAATATCAACTGACAGGGATTGTCGTATTGAATGTATGAGGTCAAGTTTATACAAGCCTAACATTTGTAGAGTATTTACTAAAATATTTATGCTAGTTATGAGTTATGCTCAATAAATTGAAGCGTGTCTGGGTTTAGTTGAATATTGATATACTATTAAATGCAATAATAACGAATTTAAAATATATTATCAATCAAGTCACATAGACGATGACCGGTAACCACGCAATGTTAGTGTTTATATATTTTGGAGTTTGCTCATTCAAACCATTCGTATGAAATCTAGACATATGACAATTTTACTCAAGAAACAATTTTATATGCAATTCATATAAAGAAGTCTTTGTTTTCAATATCGAGCAACGAGAAAACATTAATCTTCTATACCTATAAAAATGGATTTCTGTCTGTCTGTCTGTCTGTCGGTCTGTTCCTTATAGAATCGAAAACTACTGACCCGATCCGCGTGAAAATTAGCATGTAGAGATTTTTGGGGCCGAGGAAGGTTCTTATGATGGTTAGAGACCCCTCCCCCCGCTAAGAGGGGGGCTCCCATATAAATGAAATACAAATTTCTGCATATCTCCAGAGCTAATCAGGCAAATGGAACAAAATTTGGCATGTGGGTATTTTTGGAGATAAGAATTTGTTTTATGGTATATTGAGACCCCTCCCCTCTTTCGGAGGGGAATTATGACCCCTCCCCATTTAGTAGGGAGGGCTCTCATACAAATGAAATACAAATTTCCTCCTAACTCGAGAATTAATCAAGCAAATGGACCCAATTCGGTATGTGAAGGTTTTTGGAGGCAAGAATTTTTTCTATGGTGAATTAAGACCCCTCCCCACTTTAGGAGGAGGGGCTTCTATACAAATGAAATACAAATTTTCTCATAACTCGAGAACTAATCAATCAAATGGAACCAAATTTGGCATGTGAAGCTTTTTGGAGGCAATTTTTTTCTATGGTGAATTGAGACTCCTCCCCTGTTTAGGAGGGTATTTATGACTCCTCCCCCTTATAAGAGGGGGGCTCCCATACAAATGAAATACAAACTTCCTCATAACTAGAGAAGCAATCAAGCAAATGGAACCAAATTTGGCATGTGGGCCAGATTTTTTTTATGATGGTTTGAGACCCGTCACCCCTTTGGTAAGGGAATAAGGACTCTCATAGAAACAAAACAGAAATTTTTGCGTCCTCTGAAACTAAAACTCTAAAACTAAACGTAAAACTTAAAACTTTATTTCATGCCTGCTGTTCAACATAGCGCTACAAGGTGTTATGAACCGAGCGGATATCAACACGCGGGGCACGATATTCAACAAATCTATCGGCAGAACATCTGTGGCGGTGGCTGAACAGTACACCAGACTAAAGCGCGAAGTAGAAAAGATTGGGTTAAAGGTAAATATGTCTAAAACAAAGCACATGCTGGCCAGCGGAACCGAGGCAGAACGACACCGCTTGGGCAGTAGTATATTGATCGATGGCGATGAGTTTGAGGTAGTCGATGAATTTGTCTACCATGGCTCACTGGTAACGGCGGATAATGATACCAGCCGTAAGGTTCGGAGGCGTGTTATCAGCGAAAGTCGCGCTTACTATGGGCTTCACAAGCAATTACGGTCGAGCAGACCAAGTCCCCGTACAAAGTGCACCCTGTGCAAGACGCTTATTAGACCGGTTGTTCTCTACGGGCATGAAACATGGACAATGCTCGAGGAGGACCTGCGAGTGCCCGGAGTTTTCGAACAACGAGTGCTAAGAACGGCGGCGGCGTACAGGAGAACGGAGTATGGAGGCGGAGGATGAACCATGAACTCGCACAGCTCTATAGCGAACCCAGTATCCAGAAGGTAGCTAAAGCTGGGCGGATACGATGGGCAGGACATGTTGCAAGAATGCCGGATAACTACCCTGCAAAGATGGTGTTCGCCTCAAATCCGGTAGGAACAAGACGACCAGGAGCGCAGCGAGCAAGATAGTTAGACCGGGTGGAGCGAGATCTGGCGGAGAGCACTCGGTGTCCGAGGAATTGGAGAGCGGTCAACAGGCTTTGTCTTAGGACGGCAAGCCGCCTAACTAAGTAAGTAAACTTAAAACTAATCGACCTCGAGAAATTTTAGACTCTTCCATAAAACATAACAGACAATAACAAGACCACCAAAAACTATCTGCAGCCCCCGCAGAAATCACCTCTGTCTAGGTTTATTTGTTTTCCTAAGTCTACTGACCTCTATTACTTTCCTTTAGTTGGATCCGATCGAGCGACAACGAGGATCACCCCGACGATCGAAATGGTACTTTGGTAAAAGGAAAATATTTATTAATATTGGCAAGAAAACTTCATGACTCCAAAAACATACCGCAACGAGCAATGCGGATTTTTTGTGGAATTCGACGTCACGCCAAACTGTTATTACTGGTTTTTCGGTTTTAAAAACGTATTGATAATGTTTTGCGCTACACTTAATTACTGCAGCACCATTGCCCCACTTGTAAATACCGCATTGGCTTTAAATTTATTTTCACTTCGCTCGAACTGTAAACCCTTCAATTCACTTCGCATGAACTGTAAACCGAAAGCTCATGAAATTATGAAGAGATCCACAGTCTTTATTTCCCGCGAGCGAAAAGACACGCTTTTTCACTTGCTTCGATTTTCACTTCGCTTGGAACTGTATACTATGCTTTATAACAAAATTCAGTCTTTATTTACAAAAATATATGACTTTGTTTTTGTTCGAATACATACGTGTCACACTGTATAGAAAGGTCGTAGCATCAATATTAAGGGGATAGACAGTACTTATGTGTGTATACATTCGTAAACCTGCGTTTGTGTGCTGAGATACAGACTCTTCTAATTTTTAATTTGAACGTAAAGTTTATGAAATCTGGATTTAGTAAATACAATATTGTATGCCAAATAATTAACATAGTATCGTTAAAACCCACCCACATTGTTTCGAATGTACCGACTGAGCTAGAATTTGATGAGGAGGAAAATTTAACTGAGATTTTATTTATTAGCCTACAGAGAATGTGACAGTTCATACCGCTCAGCAAGTCAAAGAACAGTGGCGGTGGCGCATAACCAAGTGCAAAGACAGATGAGTGTATTTATGAGTGTGGCAGCATAGTCTCATTAAGTCGTTACACTTCACGCCTTTTCAATATTTGTTTTTTTTTGTCTCTCCTCTTTGCTCCTTGATAGACTTTCCACTGATATTTGGTTCCACACGTAATTTTCCCGAGGGGTCAATCAATATAGCTGATGCTACTTAAAATTCATTAACGATTCACATTAGATTTTTCAACTATAGTGTTACAATACTACATAGTAACCATATAAATAGATATCATGAACTGATTACAAATGCAAATGCAAAAATTATGTGACCCAGCGATGTACAAGAAAGCCTTAATTCTAAACGGAATTAAGCTAAAGTACGTTAGAGATAATCCATTTTCCAATCCAAAACATCAAACTAGCTTTTTCGTGCAACTGCACAAAACAAAATTCTGCAAAGAAGTTCATTTTCCCAGTTTTCTAAAATTCAAATCATTTGGGCAGAAACATCTTTCGACCCCTAAGTGCAATCTGCTCATATTAGGCATTTCACGAGCGATGATGTAGCAAGTTTACTCATATTTATGATAGCGGCATGTCACTTCACCTCGTAATAAGCCATGCGTGAAAACACCATCATAAGACAAACTCGGCGAACGCTTTCTATATGTTGACACACTACTGGAGTAGGAAATAATCCACAGCCGTTTGTCGGGAAAGTGGAAGAAGAGATAAAATTTAATTAGTATGTCCAATTTGTTTTTAAATAATGATCTGCAGGCTAGGCACAGCGGGATTTCATACTGCGGCCGCATTCGAACGAAATATCTTAAATCGTTTTTCCTACAACATGCACGCGATGATTAATTCTATTTTTACCGTTTGCCGCAAAAGTGCTCAATCCGATGAAGGGTCCTAGTGTTGAAAATGTCATCAGGGGAAAAAGGCGCAAAAGTGGTTTGTTGGAGATCGATTCGATTGCTACGATATAATCCAACTTCATTAATAAGTCATTTCTCAGTACTGGAATGATTCCCATCTGCTACGTCGATAGGGTTTCTCTAGTGTAGGCATGACGTATGGACTAAGATAAAGGCGAAGAAAAATCCAAGAAAAAGGAACAAGCATGACGAACGAAGTCCAACCAGTGAAGGCAATAAGCCATAATCTGTGCCATCGATAAAATACCACTTTTACGACCGGAATCAATTCTCATAATGCTTATTTGATTTCAGTTCGATATTTTACCTCCCTTTATTTTGGATGTAGTTTCTGAAATCCCGAAGTCCCTTCTTCAAAAAAGCCAACAATCTACACGTGGTATCAAAGAATGAGATATTGATGATTCTAGTGCGAAAACTCGCACTTCATGACATGAATAGTTTGTTGTATCTCACTCAAAACTATCAAGGGGAGACTACACTAGAGAGTCGGAAAAATTGAATTTTATTTCTTGCATTTTCTAGAGGATTATACCTTCTGAAGTGTCATGTCGAAAGGATTTTATGATATCTGATCTTGTTGAAAAGTTACCGCAAAAACTGTGGGGTCACCTCAAGGGAAGCGCATCGCTATACGAAACTTTAAACACGTTTTTCTCAAAGCCATGTTTTTCCAACTGGGCGGTACGTGTGTCTCAGAAACTAGTGGTCCGACTCCGCTGAAATTTTTTGACGTAGGACTACGTCATTGTTTACTATACTGGGACTGGGTAGCACTTTGTGAAAACGAAAATAGAAGTGTAACGTTTGAATGAGAGATTTTTAATGCTAATAACTACTAAACTACTGAACGAAACTGAACAATTTATATGTCGTTGAATAGATAAAATGGCCAGCAATTGTATGGAAGGCGTAAGAGGGGCGAGGGGGGGGGGGGGTTCTCCCACATTAATGAAACACAAATTTCCTCAAAACTCGAGAACTAATCAAGCAAATGGAATCAAATTTGGCATGTGGGGGTTTTAGAAGGCAGGATTTTTACCTTTGTTATACTATACTACTGTTATACTAGCTGACCCGACAAACTTCGTATTGTCACAAATTGACCTGTGTTGTACATAAATCATGAATCTCGGATGATCTTTGTCACAATCTCGAGTTTTGCAAGCCCCACAGTGGGCGGCGCTTCCGACGGTGGGTCACCGGCAACACTCGCGACCGTCTCGTCCTGAATGATCTAGTGTTACTATAGATAGTTTTTGTGGTCTTGTATTGACTAATGTTTTATGGAAGAGTCTCGAATTTCTCGAGTACGATTAGTTTTTGAGTTTCGCAAAAATTTCTGTTTTATTTGTATGAGAGTCCATATCCCCCTACCACAGGGGTGAGAGGTCTCTAACTATCGTAAAATAAATTCAAGACTCAAAAATCTCCCACATGCCAAATTTGGTTCCATTTGCTTGATTAGTTTCCCAAGTTATAAGGAAATTTGAATTTCATTTGTATGGGAGCCCCCCTTTTAAAAGGGGAAGGGGTCGTAATTCACCATAGAAAAAAATTCTGCCATCTAAAACTCCCATATGCCAAATTTGGTTCCATTTGATTGATTAGTTCTCGAGATAAGAGGAAATTTGCATTCCATTTGTATGGAAACCCACCCTCTTAAAGGGGAGATGGGCCATAACTCGCTTTCTAAAGAAGACAGGGGTCTCAATTCACCATAGAAAAAAATCTTGCCTCCAAAACCACTGACATGTCAAATTTGGTTCCATTTGCTTGATTAGTTCTCGAGTTATGAGGAAATTTGTTTTTCATTTGTATAGGAGCCTCCCATCTTAAAGTTGGGAGGGGTCCTAATTCACCATAAAAAATGTTCTTGCCTACAAAAACACCCACTTGCTAAATTTGGTTGCATTTGCTTGATTAGTTCTAGAGTTATGAGGAAATTTGTATTTCGTTTGTATGAGAGCATCCTCTTAAAAAGGCAAGGGGTCCTAATTCATCATAAAAAAATGGTTGCCTCCAAAAATACCCACATGCCAAATATGGTTCCATTTGTTTGATTAGTTCTCGAATTATGAGGAAATTTGTATTTCATTTCTGTAGAAGCACCCCCTCTTAAAGTTGGGAGGGGTCCTAATTCACCATAGAAAATATTCTTGCCCTCGAAAACTTTTACATGCAAAATTTTGTTCCATTTGCTTGATTAGTTCTCGAGTTATGGGGAAATTTGTATTTCGTTTGTATGGGAGCCCCCCCTCTTAAAGTTGGGAGGGGTCCTAATTCACCATAGAGCCCCCCTCCTAAAGTGGGGAGGGGATCCAAGTCATTATAGAAAAAAATTTTGTCTCCAAAAACACCCACGTGCCAAATTTGGTTCCATTTGCTTGATTAGTTCTCGAGTTATGAGGAAATTTGTATTTCGTTTGTATGGAAGCCCCCGCTCTTAAAATTGGGAGGGGTCCTAATTGATCATAGAAAATATTCTCGCCCTCGAAAACTTTTACATGCAAAATTTTGTTCCATTTGCTTGATTAGTTCTTGAGTTATGAGGAAATTTGTATTTCATTTGTATGAGAGTCCTTCCTCCTAAAGTGGGGAGGGGATCCAATTCATCATAGAAAAAATTTTTGTCTCCGAAAACACCCACATGCCAAATTTAGTTCCATTTGCTTGATTAATTCTCGAGTTATGAGAAAATTTTTATTTCATTTGTATGGGATGCCCCCTTCCTAAAACGGGGAGAGATCCCAATTCATCATAGAAAAAATTTTTGTCTCCAAAAACACCCACATTCCAAATTTGATTCCATTTTCTTAATTACTTCTCGAGTTATGAGCAAATTTGTATTTCTTTGGTACAGGAGCCCCCCCTCTTAAAGTGGGGAGGGGTCCTTATTCACTATAGAAAATTTTCTTGCCCTCGAAAACCTTCACATGCCAAAGTTGGTTCCATTTGCTTGATTAGTTCTCGAGTTATGAGGAAATTTGTATTTCATTTGTACAGGAGCCCCTCCTCTTAGAGTGGGGAGGAGTCCTAATTCACCGTAGAAAATTTTCTTGCCCTCGAAAACCTTCACATGCCAAAGTTGGTTCCATTTGCTTGATTAGTTCTCGAGTTATGCAGAAATTTGTGTTTCATTTGTATGGGAGCCCCCCCTCTTAGTGAGGGGAGGGGTCTCTAACCATCACTTAAACCTTTCCTGGCCCCAAAAACCTCTATATGCAGATTTTCACGCCGATTGGTTCAGTAGTTTTCGATTCTATAAGGAACATACGGACAGACAGACAGACAGAAATCCTTTTTTATAGGTATAGGCAACAAAGGTTTAGGAATTGGTCGAAAAACACGAAATGGATCCAAGGCCCGGAGGGCCGAGTCACATATACCAATCGATAGAGCTCGACGAACTGAGCAATGTGTGTGTGTGTGCGTGTGTTTTTTACCTTTGTTATACTATAACAAAGGTTTAAAAATTGGTCGAAAAACACGAAATCGATCCGAGGCCTGTGTGTGTGTGTATGTGTGTATGTGTGTGTGTGTGTGTGTATGTGCGCGACGCAATTTTTCTATCGCCTGTTTCTCGGAGATGGCTAAACCGATTTGTTCGCTATAACTTTTGTTTGAAAGGTATTATTGCCTAGTAGATCACTATTGAATTGTTTCGCGGTCCGACATTTCGTTTGAAAGTTATAAGTAAAAATGTAAAAATTACGTGACACGATTTTCTCCAGAACTACATGACCGATTTCAACGATCTTAGTACCAAATGAAAGCTCTTGTTAACGCTAAATTTTTCGGGTAAATTTTATTGAAAACAAACAAGTAGTTTAAAAGTTATGCTTAAAAAACCTGTTTTGACAAGGTAATAATTATCGCCTGTTTCTTAGAGATGACTAAACCGATTTAGGTGCTATTAGTCTCATTTGAAAGGTAACATAACCTAATAGATCACTATTGATTTGTTTTTTGATTGGACGTTTCATTTGAAAGTTATGAGCAATTGAATACAACACATTAAAATTTACAATAATATATAACGAGATCATCTAAGATAATTTATCTAGTTTGAATTATTTTGGCATCAAATGAGAGATTTTAATGCTGTAAATACATCTGCAAAATTTCAGAAGAATCGATTTTGCCGATCAAAAGATATTAACCCTCGAACACTCGCGCCAACTTTTGTAATACGATTAGTCGCGCGCACAATGGCCCAAAGCCAAAAAGACATGCGCACTAGAATTTTGACTGGGAAAACTTGGTTTTAGGTTTATGGAACCTTTGGAAGAATTTCTTGAAATTGAAAGTTCTATCGTCTGGTACAATTTAAATTTTGATTAATCCCCCTAAAAGTGAAATGAAAAAATTATTTTTCTTCAGTTTTAATCAGTGGTTGGAGAATTCGCGAAAAAGTGATCATTTGAATCGATGAACATCCCTCATGAACACACACTATTCGCCTGCCTCGCCGATAATGCACGCATCAGCTTTGAATTTTATCACGAACAGAACCTCAATGTGAACATCAGAATTCGTTCAAAAATTGAATATTGAACATTGCGTGTGTTCGATTTATCGGATATAGAATGTCCGGGGACGCCGGAAAGTATTCAAAATAATATTACCGCGAAAAGGGAATAGTTTAAAGTAGTGTTAGTGGCTTTACAAGCAGCAGAAAGCAATAATTTACACTTTTGCGTTGCTCACGATATTCGTATATTCAGCGATGCTATGAAGCGTGAGTGTTGCTCATTGTTATAGGCGAATTGAACCACTCGCGTAGCTGTTTTATCATGATAAAAACCGTTTGCCGATGCTCGGCGTATCTATTCATTTTGCGAGTTTTCCAACCTCTGGTTTTAATATAACACATTGATGTGTTCTGCAAAGTTTTAGAACATATTATTACAAGAAATTTTGTTGAATACAGTAACCTTCTATCTATTCAGCGAAGATATAAAAATCTTATTCATTGTATATGAATTTGTAAAATCAGTTTTTTCTATTTAGCTCTTTTTGTAATTGTTGTATGACTTTTTCATGTATTACAAAATTATATAAATAGTAAAAATACACAACTTTGATGAATATAGTATACCTCTATGTTTGTTTGTTTAGGTACTGTAGAACTTTGATTAAAAAAGTGCCTTAATTTTGACCCCGAATGACTCGACCACCAACAGATACATTTTGAACATTTTATATTTGCTGATAGTTTTGCTGCATACAGACACCATTTTTCCATGAAGAAACGAGAGCAAATTCCAGGGCCAATCGCGGTACACCTCACATGCTGATTGCTTCGTTTCTGTGATGTCAGTTTATGCTGATCCATTTTCCCAACAATTTAAAGCATTAATGCATTGAATGATTATGACGATTTGCTCATAACAAGTTAATTGCAGAATATACGTTAGTTAAACAGCGATTTGTAACTTTATAACAATATGGCATTCAAAAACCTACACGTGTTGTACAAAATGCAACAGCGTGAGTAACCGAAGGTTAATAAAAATTGATGAATTTATTCAAGAAAACTTTATTGATTTCAATCAAAAAGAATGGCTTTATAGAAATTTATGCGTAGTTCAAAAACCTATAAACTAGACTTTTACTACGCAATGTATATGTTAAAGAATAATATTTCCTCTTACAATTTGCTTTTACTGGCACTTACTCAAATTAGTAACAACCAACTTACCCTTACTCAGTAATTTCATGAAAAAAAGGATCTATCAAAATTTATAGGTGTTGCTATTTTGTTCAAATTTTGTAAACTTATTCAATTTCCAAAATATTTATGAAAACCAACGCACTACGCAACGTTAACCAATAGATGAATTATGTTCCGAAGACGTGTCGATTTCTATCTCAAAGAGCAAGTAAGACCGTATAACAAAGGTTCCTTTCACCACTAGGTGGATTAAATCGGGTTTTTTTTAACGAGTAGGGAAATCTGCTATCAGACACCTGAGAAGACAACTCAGGGAGTGGGGTTTGGTATCCCGACCCCCCTACTGGGGCGTGAGGATCCAGACCCACTAAAACCCTACTCGAGTCTCCAGCCTCAATCCCCCCTGGAACCACCTTATCGGTAATACTTCAGGAAGGGGCTATTGTGCTTAACGCACGCTCTTAGATAACTACTGGACTATGGTAGTTAGGCTGTTTATTCGCCGTTGATCGGCTTTCCAGCGGTTTTGTAGCTCAAGTACGATCTGGGTAGCAGCCGCATTGACCGCACCCCAGACGTCCGAGATAGAACACATCCTTTGGACTAAGTTATCCGGAGTAGTGTCCTGTCCGCTAACTGCCATCATGTTGCTTCTCACGCCCGCGAAACGAGGGCATATGAAGAAAGCATGTTCTGCAGTTTCCTCAACGTCCGCGCATTCGGGACACTCGGGGGACTCCGCATGCCCAAATTTGTGCAGATACTGTCTAAAACAACCATGCCCTGACAGAATCTGTGTCAGGTGGAAGTTGACTTCGCCATGACGCCTGTTGACCCATCCGGATAGTTCCGGGATAAGTCTATGTATCCACCGGCCTTTTGTGGAATCAGACCATGCCCGCTGCCATGTGATCATCGAGTCCGATCTTGTGGTACTCCGTATGCCTCTAGTTCCACGTTGGTTGAAGCACTCTACGTCCTCGCTGATGATGATACCAATAGGCATCATACCCACTAAGACGCAGATTGCGTCATGTGAAACTGTGCGGTACGCACTCGCCACTCTTAAGCACATGAGACGATAGGTGCTTTCCAGCTTGGCTAGATAGCTTTTGGTACCTAACGCCGATGACCACACCGGTCCGCCATACCTGAGTATGACTGGACCACGTTGGCTAAAAGCCTTCGCTTGCTGCCATATACCGCAGAGCTATTAGACATCATACGAGACAATGCCGAAATAGCTGTGGAAGCCTTCTTGCAGGCATAGTCGACGTGGCTCCCGAACTTGAGCTTGTCGTCGACCATGACTCCAAGGAGTTTTAAGAACCGCGTTTACGAAATAGTGCAGTCCCCGACACTGATATTTGCTTGCTGCATCGACTTGCGGTTGTTCACCACGATAACCTCCGTTTTATGATGCGCTAGGTCCAGTTTCCTGGATCGCATCCAATCTTCAACAATGCTTATAGAGTGGGCAGCCGTCAACTCAACCTCTCTGATAGATTCACCGTAGACTTCCAAGGTGATATCGTCCGCAAAGCCGACAATCGCCACCCCTGCCGGAAACTTTAGCTTCAACACCTCTGTGTGTGTGTGTGTGTGTGTGTGTGTGTGTGTGTGTGTGTGTGTGTGTGTGTGTGTGTGTGTGTGTGTGTGTGTGTGTGTGTGTGTGTGTGTGTGTGTGTGTGTGTGTGTGTGTGTGTGTGTGTGTGTGTGTGTGTGTGTGTGTGTGTGTGTGTGTGTGTGTGTGTGTGTGTGTGTGTGTGTGTGTGTGTGTGTGTGTGTGTGTGTGTGTGTGTGTGTGTGTGTGTGTGTGTGTGTGTGTGTGTGTGTGTGTGTGTGTGTGTGTGTGTGTGTGTGTGTGTGTGTGTGTGTGTGTGTGTGTGTGTGTGTGTGTGTGTGTGTGTGTGTGTGTGTGTGTGTGTGTGTGTGTGTGTGTGTGTGTGTGTGTGTGTGTGTGTGTGTGTGTGTGTGTGTGTGTGTGTGTGTGTGTGTGTGTGTGTGTGTGTGTGTGTGTGTGTGTGTGTGTGTGTCTGTGTGTGCAGCTCATTTTCTATCGGCTGTTTCTCGAAGGTGGCTGAACCGATTTGACCGCTTTTACTTTTGTTTGGAAGATATTACAGGTCGGACTCGATTATCCGGGGATTCGATTAACCGGGGATTCGATTATCCGGGTTTTTAGACTCGATTATCTGGGTAAAAAAAAATATTTTTTTCACTGATTTATTTTAAACCCAAATGTTATAATTTTCATGCTACATGATGATTCCAGCTAGACAAGCATTGATTAACCTCCCTAAAGCTACAAAATTCCTTTCTTATATCCCGTTTATCGGCGAAAAAAACAAAAATAAATCCTGCGTTGATGAAATCAATTTTGTTACTTAAAAATCATCATCGCCATCATCATTATCGTCATCATCATCATCATCGTAATCATCAGTAAAAAAATGCAAAAAAGGAATTTTATGACTTTAGGGGAGATAGATCAATAATGAAAAACATTTATAATCCCTAAATATTGAAAAACATAACATACAAAATATAATATTGTGCCAAAAAAAATCATCAGTGGAAAAAATCGTAAGAAAGGATTTTTCTGACTTTTGGGAAGATAGATCAATAATAAATAAAACATTTCTGATACCTAAAAGTCAAAAAACTTGACATACCAAAAAAAATTTGTACCGAAAATGATGATTCGATTATCCGGGTGATTCGATTATCCGGGCTGAAAATAAAAATGAGCACCCGGATAATCGAGTCCGGGCTGTATAGTCTAGTACCGTGAAAGCACCTAATTCCGATCACCTAAGGCATGATTCAACTTTAAACCCTCACCGAAAAATAAAGCTTTGACATTTATTTACATGGTATGTGTCTTTAGCAAATATTTTCAATTATGTTGCATGGAAAAATATGAAAATGCCCAAATTATTTACCGAAACGTAGTAGTCAACAAAGTTCTAAGAGAAAACTCAAAGTCCTCAAAGTAATATGTTATAATAAGAATAAGAAAACAGGCATTAATAATGGCGTGTGTTATGGTCGTCCGTCTGTCCGCAGCCTGGGAAGCAAGACTATCATACGGAAAATATCTGGAAAAATTCACTAAATAGTGATTGGCAAACAATCTTTTTAAGAAAGCCGTACAATTGCTGCATCGTTTATGATCAAAATCTGTTTTGAATTGGAAGTGCTATTAGCGTTCAAAATTTTTCATTCTTTCGTGACGCTGGCTTGACTCCAAATTTTGGATTGATATCCTGTCGCAAGACGTAGTGCTACGTCAAAAGATTTCAACATTTCCACCATGTTATCATGTTGCGAATAATCCTAAAGTCCAAATAGCAACTTCGTTAACGTCCATTTTGAGAGTTTATAACTTTGATATAGTGATCGGAATTAAAAGCAGAAAGAAAAGTTATGTTCATCATTCCGATCAATCACTTTAATGGAATAAATTCCGCAAATTCAGCATGTTTTCAGCCAAATATGATATAAAACGGTTGTATATGCTTGTATCTATCTGTTATGATAGAATACCGAAGAAGGTAATATGTTTTCGAGCTGCTATGATCTTAGCAAATTTGATCGTGCGCTTAGCACTTCGGCTAAGAAAATACATTTTGATGGCGTTTTTTGCGACCGCCTGTCGTATTTAATTTATTTTGAAGTGCTCGGTTCCCCAAAGACAGTAATTTTTCAATAATTGACACATAAACACATAGTACAATAACGGAGCATACTCATTTACTACAGATTTTGGCTCAATTTTCTAAAAAAATGACTCTTTAGGCTGAGTGATCGGAATTAGGAGCTGATCGCAATTATGTGCGGTCACGGTATATCACTATTAAGTTGTTTCGTGATACGACGTTTCGATTAAAAGTTATAAGCAAAAATGTGAAAACTACGTGACACGCGTTTCTCCGGAACTACGCAACCAATTTGAACGATCGTAGTACCAAACGAAAGCTCTTGGTATTGCTAAACTTTTTAACAAGTTTTATTGAAAACGGATAAGCAGTTTAAGAGTTAGCCTTAAAAAACCTGTTTTGACTAGTTACAAATGATCGCCTGTTTCTTAGAGATGGCTAAACCGATTTATGTGCTATTAGTCTCATTTGAAAGGTAATATAGCCTCATAGATCACTATTGATTTGTTTTCTTGTATGGACGTTTAATTCAAAAGTTATGAGCAATCGTGTACAACACGTTAAAATTTACAATAATTTTTAACGATTTCATCTTAGATAATATATCTAGTTTAAATTAGTTTGGCATCAAATTAGAGGTTTTAATGCGGCAAATGTATCTGCAAAGTTTCAGAAGAATTGGTTTTGCTGGTCAAAAGATATTAACCCTTGAACACTCACGCCAACGTTTGTTACTCGCGGTTACTCGCGCGCACAATAGCGGTTTAGGTTTATTAAACCTTTGGAAGAGTTTCTTGAAATTAGAAGCTTTATCGTGTGGTAGAATTTAAATTTTGATCAATCCCCCTAGAAGTGTAATAAAATAAAAAATATTTTTCTTCAGCTTCAATAGAACACATTGATGTGTTCTGCAAAGTTTAAGAGCATATTATTACAAGAAATTTTGCTGAAGACAGTAACCTACTATCTCTTCAGCGAAGATAGAAAAAGCATATTTATTTTATATGAATTTGTAAAATCAGTTTTGACGTAGGACTACGTCTTACGGCAAGTTTTGAGATAGGGTGTCATTCCAAAAAATCGAAAAATGCGAGCGTCACGAAAAATGAAAGGTTTTGAACGCTAATAACTCAGCGGTTTTCCGATCGATTTTCAATATTCTTACACCAATCGATCGGTAAATCTTCTAAGAATTGACCCAAATGAAGAAAAGTATGGATTCTTGATGTTCAACTATTGAAATATTGAAAATAATGAACCTATGTTATACCAGAACTCTCGCTTCGTGATTGGTTGGAAGATTCTTTGCGATGATTTAAACCTATACCAATTTGATATCTGTGCTTGGGTTTGGAAGTACGCCAAAACAAGTGACAAAATTTCCTCATTTCAACAAGATTTCTTATCACCGCGGTTAAACCTAGACCATTTTGACGTCCTTGCTTGGGAAGTACGCCAGAACAAGTGACAGAGCCCCTTCGTGCTAACAGATTTCTTACGAACGCGATTAAACCTAGTCTAATTTGATGTCTGTGTTAGGGAAGTGTGCCAGAAAAAATGACATAAGTTCGTTGTCCTAACAGATCGCAAATTCTTTACTGCGAGACGATTAAACCTCGGCGAATTTGATATCTGTGTTGGAAAAATGTGCTACAGCTGTAGTGTTCGGTTATAATACGACTCTGTATGAATACGCATGCTTGCCGATGCCGTTTCATTAGAAGTGCAGTGAAAAGATGTGCTGTTGATAAAATAGGATTGAATTGGTAAAATCCCTTCAACGTGGAAAACCATGGATAATAAAAACAATCTTTAATTTCAGTAAGGTAGCAGGAAAGCAATAGTTTGTGTTCTTGATTTTGTTAAATTGTATTCAAATGCACAATATTTTGAGAATCGAACGGATGCAATGTTACTACTTTGATAAATGTTACATACAACGCATGTAGCATGTATATATGTTGCATATAGCATGTATACATGAAGAATTGAGTGATTACAAGCATGAATATATGCTACTATCACTACAAAGAGACTTACGTAGTCCTGCGTCACCTATATATGCGGTCGTGTCTTGTACGCAACCCCTCTGATTTTTTTTCATTTTAGCTCGTTTTGTAGTTAAATTTAAACACGGATACATTTAAAACATTTTACAGTTGCTGATTGTTTTACTGCATACAGACACCATTTTTCCATATGAAGAAACGAGAGAAAATTCCAGTTAGGGCCAATTGCGGTACACCTCACATACTGATTACTTCGTTTCTGTGATGTCAGTTTTTGTTTTTGGCGAAATCGAGTCACCGAGCATCCTGTCTCTCATCAACTTTCGTGCATCGCAACGTGCCCTGCGCTCAACCGAGCTATTGCAACCGAGATTCCATCGGACCACCTTTGGATCCTATGAGCCAATAACTGCCTGCATCCGGACTTTTTCTATTGTGGAAAGTTTATTTGAATTTAATGAACCATCACATAAGTTCGCTCAAAATTGTATAATGTTAGCTTTTTATAAACCGACCAGAAATATTCAATAAGACAATCCATGTCAGTTGATTTTGACGTAGGACTACGTCTTACGGCAAGTTTTGAGATAGGGTGTCATTCCAAAAAATCGAAAAATGCGAGCGTCACGAAAAATGAAAGGTTTTGGGCGCTAATAGCTCAGCGGTTTTCCGATCGATTTTCAATATTCTTACACCAATCGATCGGAAAATCTTCTAAGAATTGACCCAAATGAAGAAAAGTATGGATTCTTGATGTTGAACTATTGAAAAATTGAAAATAGTGAACCTATGTTTTACCAGAATTCTCGCTTTGTGATTGGTTGGAAGATTCTTTACGATGATCTAAACCTATACCAATTTGATATCTGTGCTTGGGAAGTAAGCCAAAACAAGTGACGAAGTTTCCTCATTTCAACAAGATTTCTTAACACCGCGGTTAAACCTAGACCATTTTGATGTCCTTGCTTGGGAAGTATGCCAGAAAGAGTGACAAAGCCCCTCTTACCAACAAATTTCTTACGAACGCGATTAAACCTAGTCTAATTTGATGTCTGTGTTAGGGAAGTGTGCCAGAAAAAATGACATAAGTTCATTGTCGCAACAGATCGCAAATTCGTTACTGCGAGACGATTAAACCTCGGCGAATTTGATATCTGTGTTGGAAAAAAGTACTACAGCTGTAGTGTTCGGTTATACAGCCCGGACTCGATTATCCGGGTGTTCATGTTTATTTTCAGCCCGGGTAATCGAATCACCCGGATAATCGAATCATCATTTTTGGTACAATTTTTTTTGGTATGTCAAGTTTTTTGACTTTTAGGTATCAGAAATGTTTAATTTATTATTGATCTATCTTCCCACAATTCAGAAAAATCCTTTCTTACGATTTTTCCACTGATGATTTTTTTGGTACAATATTATTTTTTGTATGTTATGTTTTTCAATATTTAGGTATTATAAATGTTTTATTATTATTGATCAATCTCCCCGAAAGTCATAAAATTCCTTTTTTGCAATTTTTTTACTGATGATTACAATGATGATGATGATAATAATGACGATGATGAAGATGATTTTTAAGTAAAAAAATTGATTCCATCATCACAGGGTTTATTTTTAATTTGTTTACCGATAAAAGGTACATAAGAAAGGAGTTTTGTAGCTTTAGGGAGATGAATCAATACTTGTCTAGTTGGAATCATCATGTAGCATGAAAACTATAAGATTAGGATTTAAAACAAATCACTGAAAAAAAAATTTTTTTTTTCACCCGGATAATCGAGTCCGGCCTGTAGTACGACTCTCTATGAATACGAATGCTTGCCGTACTGAAGTGTACTGAAAAGATGTGCTGTTGATAAAATGGGATTGAATTGGTAAAATCCCTTCAACGTGGGGAGTCACGGGTAATAAAAACAATCTTTAATTTCAGTAAGGTAGCAGGAAAACAATAGTTTGTGTTTTTGATTTTGTTAAATTGTTTTCAAATGTACAATCTTTTGAGAATTGAACGTATGCAATGTTTATACTTTGATAAATGTTACATACAACGCATGTAGCATGTATATATGTTGCATATAGCATGTATACATGAAGAATTGAATGATTACAAGCATGAATACATGCTACTATCACTACAAAGACACTTACGTAGTCCTGCGTCACTTATATATGCGGTCGTGTCTTGTACACAACCCCTCTGAATTTTACAAATAAACAAACAAACAAACAAATAATCTATTTTATCAACAATTTAAAGCATTAATGCATTGAATAATAATGGCATTTTGCTCATAACAAGTTTATTAAAGAATATACGTTAGTTAGACATCGATTTGTAACTTTTTAATAATATGGCATTCTAAAACCTACACGTGTTGTACAAAATGCAACAGCGTCAGTAACCGAAGGTTAATAAAAATTGATAAATTGATGAAATTCAAGAAAACTTGATTGAATCAAATAGAATGACATTACAAGAAATAATGCATAGTTCAAAAACCTATAAACTAGACCTTTACTACGCAATGTATATGTAATATTTCCTCTTACAACTTACTTTTACTTGCACTCACTCACATAGCTTACTCAGCAATTTCATGAAAAAAGGATCTATCAATTATAAGTACTCCTATTTTGTTCAAATTTTGTAAACTTATTCAATTTCCAAAAAAATATATGTAAACAAACGCACTACGCAACGTTAACGTAGATAAAGACCGTATAACAATGGTTCCTTTCACCACTAGGTGGATTAAATCGGGTTTTTACTATGGTGTTGTGAGACCCTCCCCTTCTAAAAGGGGGGATCCCATACAAATGAAATACAAATTTCCTCATAACTCTATAACTAATGGCAACCAAATTTGGCATGTGGGGGTTTCAGAAGGCAAGAATTTTTTCTATAGTGAATTGAGACCCCTCTCCTCTTTAGGAGGGGGGCTCTCATTCAAATGTGGGGCATGTGGGGGTTTTTGGAGGTGAGATTTTTTCTATTGTGTACTAAAACCTCTTGGGGGGGCTTCCAAACAAATGAATTACAAATTTCCTCATAACTCAACTCATAACTAATCAATATGGGGGTTTTAGAGGGCAGGAATTTTTTTTATGGTGTACAGAAATCCATCCGTCTTTTAACCCCCCTGTTGCCTCTCAACAAATGAAACACAAATTCACTCATAACTCGAGAACTAGTTGAGCAAATGGAACCAAATTTGGCATGTGGGGTTTTTTTGGAGGCCTGAATTTATTTTATGATGGACCCCTCACCCCTGTGGTAGGAGAATAAGGGCTCATACAATACATACAAATAAAATAGAAATACAAATACAATAGAAATATTTGCGAATGTGCCATATTTTCTGCTATGTAACAAGCGGTAAGCTGTAAAAGTAAACTAGTAAAACCTTCTCGGAGCAAAAGACAGAGAGTCGGCGCCGCTAACTTACGTGCCTGTTGCCATTCATGTCAAAAGAGAAGGACTTTCGAATGGCATGTCATATTTGCGATGAACGTGCTTTGGCTTCAATGTTATTTGTAACCAATAGCCCTTTTAAAGGCCACAAGCGAGTTAAAGTAAGATTATTGAAGTAAGAATATGATTAAGCTACGCATAATCATATTTAATACAATAATCTGTGGACTGGTCATTCATTACTATTTCAACCTTTATGATGCACACAGGTGATTTTTAAAAGAAATCTCTATGTCTCAATGGTTGCAGGAGTTATACTTATGACCCCCGTCCACGTATTGTCAAAGCCATCATTGCATTTAATGAAGCATTGAATCTGAATATTTCGCTTTTCTCTTTTAACAATTACTTAAACAATGGCACTCACAGATTCTTATAAGCATACATATGGGAGAAATGCAGTTTACATTAGTCTTTAATCTAATGGTCTGATATAGTCCTACGCCACCCTTTCGTACAACCCTTGGAGTTGTATCTCTTGTAGTTGTTTTCAACATGTAAAAACGAATTATCTAGATTGTTACGTAGTCGTTTTTTGATATCTCAGTTTTGCAATTTTTTATTTGATGAAAAAAGATTTTTCTTTTGGAAGAATTGCCGTCATTTTGGCAATTTTTCGAATTTTTTAAATCCGCTACGTAACAATTTAGGCGTTGATCTATAACTTCAAAATCATCCTTGACATCCGTTCTTCGATACTTCGTTGGTTCCTGGCACGTACCGCCAGCAAGGAACTGTCTACTACAGAGCATCCACGCACCCAGCTGCCGCCAGCATAATAGTCACTATTTTGGCATCCAAAATTACAAAATAAATCTTCAAATATACCTTAACGGTAAACTAGCAGCCATTAACTTTTCGTCGGAGAACCCAATTTCGGAAGCAGTTGTTGGGCCCAAAAGAGAGATTCTGTTTATAAAAATGTAAATATTGCATTCTTCTTGCCAATCTGAACTCAGTGAATATATTTTCATGTACAGAATTTTTGTTTCAATCAAAAAAACTGCTTTTGAAATTGACAGATTAGATGATGACTAATTTAACCAGAATATATTGGGGTAGTCTTAACTTTAATTCCAGCATACGAAATTTTTTTTATGAAAATCCATTATTTTTCGACTATCCAGAGTAGAGTCCCCTCTTAAGCTAGTTTAAAAGAGAAAACGAGACGTTGACTTAAGTTTTAACTTAGAACTACACTTTAGTTTTCTACATTGGGGTGCCAGAAGTAGATGAAATAAACGTATAACGAAAAGTGGTTCCCGAGCAAAAGCAAAGAGCAAATGTGTTATGGAAATCGAGTATCACGTATCAAAATTTGATCTTGTTTTGGCTGACATAGATGGTAAATTAACAAAAAATTAAATTTCAAAATTTTGCTACTTTAAGGCCAACTTACTTACTTAGGTGGCTTGCCGTCCTAAGACAAAGCCTGTTGAACAAAATTTCTCCATGTAACTCGGTTAAGGGCTACCGCTCTCCAATTCCTCGGACATCGAGTACTCTCCGCCAGATCTCGCTCCACCTGGTCTAACCATCTTGCTCGCTGCGCTCCTGGTCGTCTTGTTCCTACCGGATTTGAGACGAACACCATCTTTGCAGGGTAGTTGTCCGGCATTCTTGCAACATGCCCTGCCCATCGCATCCGTCCAGCTTTAGCTACCTTCTGAATACTGGGTTCGCCATAGAGCTGTGCGAGCTCATGGTTCATCCTCCGCCTCCATACTCCGTTCTCCTGTACGCCGCCGAAGATCGTTCTTAGCACTCGTCGTTCGAAAACTCCGAGCACCCGCAGGTCCTCCTCGAGCATTGTCCATGTTTCATGCCCGTAGAGAACAACCGGTCTAATAAGCGTCTTGTACAGGGTGCACTTTGTACGGGGACTTAGTCTGCTCGACCGCAATTGCTTGTGGAGCCCATAGTAAGTACGACTTCCGCTGATAATACGCCTCCGAATCTCACGGCTGGTATCATTGTCCGACGTTACCAATGAGCTAAGGTAGACAAATTCATCGACTACCTCAAACTCATCGCCGTCGATCAATATACTACTGCCCAAGCGGTGTCGTTCGGCCTCGGTTCCGCTGGCCAGCATGTACTTTGTTTTAGACATATTTACCTTTAACCCAATCTTTTCTACTTCGCGCTTTAGTCTGGTGTACTGTTCAGCCACCGCCACAGATGTTCTGCCGATAATATCGTCATCGGCAAAGCAGACGAATTGACTAGATTTGTTGAATATCGTGCCCCGCGTGTTGATATCCGCTCGGTTCATAACACCTTGTAGCGCTATGTTGAACAGCAGGCATGAAAGACCATCACCTTGACGAAGCCCTCTGTGTGATTCGAATGAACTTGACAATCCACCCGAAATCCGAACACAGCACTGTGTACCATCCATCGTAGATTTAATCAGTTTGATGAGCTTCCTGGGGAAGCTGTTCTCGTCCATGATTTTCCATAGCTCTTTCGGGTCGATGGTATCATATGCGGCTTTGAAGTCAACGAATAAATGATGCGTGGGAACTCTGTATTCACGGTCCTTTTGGAGGATTTGCCGCAGTGTAAATATTTGATCCATTGTAGACCGACCTTCGACGAAGCCGGCTTGATAAGTTCCCACAAATCTATTCGCAATTGGTGATAGACGGCGGAAAATGATTTGGGACAGCACTTTATAAGCGGCATTGAGAACGGTGATCGCTCGATAGTTCTCACAGTCCAACTTGACGCCCTTTTTGTAGATCGGGCAGATAACTCCATCTTTCCACTCCTCCGGTAGCTGTTCCGTATCCCAAATTCTAACAATTAGTCGGTGCAGACAAACGGCCAGCTTTTCTGGTCCCATTTTAATAAACTCCGCTCCGATGCCATCTTTTCCAGCTGACTTGTTGTTCTTTACTTGTAGCTGCATGATGGCCTCCTTAACTTCGCCTATCGTTGGGGCTGGCACCTCTTCCCCGTTTGCTGCACCGTCGAAATCGCTTTCCCCGCCGCCATGGTTTTCCGCCTGGGCGCCATTCAGATGTTCGTCGAAGTGCTGCTTCCACCTATCCGTCACCTCAAGATCGTCCGTCAGAATACTGCCAGTCTTATCCCGACACATTTCGGCTCGCGGCACAAAGCCTTTGCGGGATCCGTTCAGTTTCTGGTAGAACTTTCGCGTTTCCTGAGAACGATGCAGCCGCTTCAACTCTGCATATTCCTGCTCTTCCAGGGTGCGCTTTTTCTCCCGAAAGATTTGGTTTCGCTGGATCTTCTTCTGTTTGTGTCTTTCCACGTTCTGACGTGTGGCACTACGCATCTTGGCCGCCCGCGCAGCGTTCTCCTCATCCATCACCCTCATACATTCATCGTCAAACCAATCGTTCCGCTGATTCCGGGCCACATGCCCGATGGAGCTCTCCGCTACACTGCTGATGGCTGTTTTGATAGTGTTCCAACAGTCCTCGAGAGGGGCTTCGTCCAGCTCGTCCTCTTCCGGCAGCGCAGCTTCGAGTGAATGCGCGTAGTTTGCGGCGACGTCTGGCTGCTTCAGCCGCGCGAGATCTAACCGAGGCTGGCGTCGGTACCGAATGTTGTTCACAACGGAGAGTCTTGGGCGCATCTTAACCATAACTTGGTAGTGGTCCGAGTCAACGTTAGCGCTTCGATAGGATCTGACGTCGATAATGTCTGAGAAGTGCCGACTGTCGATCAAAACGTGGTCGATCTGTGATTCTGTCCGATTTGGTGACCTCCAGGTGTACTTATGGTGGATTCTGTGCTGGAAAAAGGTACTACGTACGGCCATATTCTTGGAGGCGGCAAAGTCGATGAGTCTTAGGCCCATTTCATTGGTTCGCTGGTGTGCACTGAACCTTCCAATCACCGGTCTGTATTCCTCCTCCTGGCCGACCTGAGCATTGAAATCTCCGATTACGATCTTGATATCATGTTTTGGGCAGCGGTCGTATTCACTCTCCAACTGCGCGTAGAATTCATCCTTGTCGTCATCGGTACTTCTGAGGTGAGGGCTGTGCACGTTGATAATGCTTATGTTGAAGAATCGGCCCTTGATTCTAAACCTACACATTCGAGGATTGATTGGCCACCACCCAATCACCCGTTTCCGCATCTCGCCCATCACTATAAAAGCTGTACCCAGCTCGTGTGTGTTGCCGCAGCTCTGGTAGATGGTATGTCCATCTCTGAACGTACGTACCGTTGAGCTCTTCCAGCACACCTCCTGCAGCGCTACGACGTCGAACTTGCGGCTCTTCAATACGTCGGAGAGCACTCGAGTGCTCCCTTGGAAGTTGAGAGATCGGCAGTTCCACGTCCCGAATTTCCAATCCATAGTCCTTTTTCGTCGCGTGGGTCTATTCCGATTCCAGTAAGAATATATTTGTTCTTCGTTCCGTGCTTTAGTGTTTTTGGTGGTGACGGCTCGCAAAGCCTGCTACACCAACCCCCTGTTTCGCCGGAGGGCCAACGAAGCTCGAAAGAGCCCTCCTTTCCTGTCAGCATACGACCTTGGCTTCCACCGGGGTTGGTTACCCGATCTCCACCAAAGTTGCTCGTATCCCGGCTGGTACCACGAGGCGGTAGGAATAGGAGTTGCTGAATAAGAGGCTATGGACCACTGTAGGGTCTATTTTATGCCTACACGTGCACAAGGCACCGACGGTACGCATTATTCAGCCGTTTACCAGCTTTAAGGCCTAAAAGAATAACTACTTAAGTTATTTGAATAACAAAGCAATAACATGATTGTATTCAGAGTTTCGGATAACATATTTTAGTATTATTAAGGTATTGAATAACAAATGCAGTAGCATATGAAATATTAAAAAATCTATACCTATAAAAAAAGAATTCTGTCTGTCTGTCTGTCTGTCTGTCTGTCTGTCTGTCTGTCTGTCTGTCTGTCTGTCTGTCTGTCTGTCTGTCTGTCTGTCTGTCTGTCTGTCTGTCTGTCTGTCTGTCTGTCTGTCTGTCTGTCTGTCTGTCTGTCTGTCTGTCTGTCTGTCTGTCTGTCTGTCTGTCTGTCTGTCTGTCTGTCTGTCTGTCTGTCTGTCTGTCTGTCTGTCTGTCTGTCTGTCTGTCTGTCTGTCTGTCTGTCTGTCTGTCTGTCTGTCTGTCTGTCTGTCTGTCTGTCTGTCTGTCTGTCTGTCTGTCTGTCTGTCTGTCTGTCTGTCTGTCTGTCTGTCTGTCTGTCTGTCTGTCTGTCTGTCTGTCTGTCTGTCTGTCTGTCTGTCTGTCTGTCTGTCTGTCTGTCTGTCTGTCTGTCTGTCTGTCTGTCTGTCTGTCTGTCTGTCTGTCTGTCTGTCTGTCTGTCTGTCTGTCTGTCTGTCTGTCTGTCTGTCTGTCTGTCTGTCTGTCTGTCTGTCTGTCTGTCTGTCTGTCTGTCTGTCTGTCTGTCTGTCTGTCTGTCTGTCTGTCTGTCTGTCTGTCTGTCTGTCTGTCTGTCTGTCTGTCTGTCTGTCTGTCTGTCTGTCTGTCTGTCTGTCTGTCTGTCTGTCTGTCTGTCTGTCTGTCTGTCTGTCTGTCTGTCTGTCTGTCTGTCTGTCTGTCTGTCTGTCTGTCTGTCTGTCTGTCTGTCTGTCTGTCTGTCTGTCTGTCTGTCTGTCTGTCTGTCTGTCTGTCTGTCTGTCTGTCTGTCTGTCTGTCTGTCTGTCTGTCTGTCTGTCTGTCTGTCTGTCTGTCTGTCTGTCTGTCTGTCTGTCTGTCTGTCTGTCTGTCTGTCTGTCTGTCTGTCTGTCTGTCTGTCTGTCTGTCTGTCTGTCTGTCTGTCTGTCTGTCTGTCTGTCTGTCTGTCTGTCTGTCTGTCTGTCTGTCTGTCTGTCTGTCTGTCTGTCTGTCTGTCTGTCTGTCTGTCTGTCTGTCTGTCTGTCTGTCTGTCTGTCTGTCTGTCTGTCTGTCTGTCTGTCTGTCTGTCTGTCTGTCTGTCTGTCTGTCTGTCTGTCTGTCTGTCTGTCTGTCTGTCTGTCTGTCTGTCTGTCTGTCTGTCTGTCTGTCTGTCTGTCTGTCTGTCTGTCTGTCTGTCTGTCTGTCTGTCTGTCTGTCTGTCTGTCTGTCTGTCTGTCTGTCTGTCTGTCTGTCTGTCTGTCTGTCTGTCTGTCTGTCTGTCTGTCTGTCTGTCTGTCTGTCTGTCTGTCTGTCTGTCTGTCTGTCTGTCTGTCTGTCTGTCTGTCTGTCTGTCTGTCTGTCTGTCTGTCTGTCTGTCTGTCTGTCTGTCTGTCTGTCTGTCTGTCTGTCTGTCTGTCTGTCTGTCTGTCTGTCTGTCTGTCTGTCTGTCTGTCTGTCTGTCTGTCTGTCTGTCTGTCTGTCTGTCTGTCTGTCTGTCTGTCTGTCTGTCTGTCTGTCTGTCTGTCTGTCTGTCTGTCTGTCTGTCTGTCTGTCTGTCTGTCTGTCTGTCTGTCTGTCTGTCTGTCTGTCTGTCTGTCTGTCTGTCTGTCTGTCTGTCTGTCTGTCTGTCTGTCTGTCTGTCTGTCTGTCTGTCTGTCTGTCTGTCTGTCTGTCTGTCTGTCTGTCTGTCTGTCTGTCTGTCTGTCTGTCTGTCTGTCTGTCTGTCTGTCTGTCTGTCTGTCTGTCTGTCTGTCTGTCTGTCTGTCTGTCTGTCTGTCTGTCTGTCTGTCTGTCTGTCTGTCTGTCTGTCTGTCTGTCTGTCTGTCTGTCTGTCTGTCTGTCTGTCTGTCTGTCTGTCTGTCTGTCTGTCTGTCTGTCTGTCTGTCTGTCTGTCTGTCTGTCTGTCTGTCTGTCTGTCTGTCTGTCTGTCTGTCTGTCTGTCTGTCTGTCTGTCTGTCTGTCTGTCTGTCTGTCTGTCTGTCTGTCTGTCTGTCTGTCTGTCTGTCTGTCTGTCTGTCTGTCTGTCTGTCTGTCTGTCTGTCTGTCTGTCTGTCTGTCTGTCTGTCTGTCTGTCTGTCTGTCTGTCTGTCTGTCTGTCTGTCTGTCTGTCTGTCTGTCTGTCTGTCTGTCTGTCTGTCTGTCTGTCTGTCTGTCTGTCTGTCTGTCTGTCTGTCTGTCTGTCTGTCTGTCTGTCTGTCTGTCTGTCTGTCTGTCTGTCTGTCTGTCTGTCTGTCTGTCTGTCTGTCTGTCTGTCTGTCTGTCTGTCTGTCTGTCTGTCTGTCTGTCTGTCTGTCTGTCTGTCTGTCTGTCTGTCTGTCTGTCTGTCTGTCTGTCTGTCTGTCTGTCTGTCTGTCTGTCTGTCTGTCTGTCTGTCTGTCTGTCTGTCTGTCTGTCTGTCTGTCTGTCTGTCTGTCTGTCTGTCTGTCTGTCTGTCTGTCTGTCTGTCTGTCTGTCTGTCTGTCTGTCTGTCTGTCTGTCTGTCTGTCTGTCTGTCTGTCTGTCTGTCTGTCTGTCTGTCTGTCTGTCTGTCTGTCTGTCTGTCTGTCTGTCTGTCTGTCTGTCTGTCTGTCTGTCTGTCTGTCTGTCTGTCTGTCTGTCTGTCTGTCTGTCTGTCTGTCTGTCTGTCTGTCTGTCTGTCTGTCTGTCTGTCTGTCTGTCTGTCTGTCTGTCTGTCTGTCTGTCTGTCTGTCTGTCTGTCTGTCTGTCTGTCTGTCTGTCTGTCTGTCTGTCTGTCTGTCTGTCTGTCTGTCTGTCTGTCTGTCTGTCTGTCTGTCTGTCTGTCTGTCTGTCTGTCTGTCTGTCTGTCTGTCTGTCTGTCTGTCTGTCTGTCTGTCTGTCTGTCTGTCTGTCTGTCTGTCTGTCTGTCTGTCTGTCTGTCTGTCTGTCTGTCTGTCTGTCTGTCTGTCTGTCTGTCTGTCTGTCTGTCTGTCTGTCTGTCTGTCTGTCTGTCTGTCTGTCTGTCTGTCTGTCTGTCTGTCTGTCTGTCTGTCTGTCTGTCTGTCTGTCTGTCTGTCTGTCTGTCTGTCTGTCTGTCTGTCTGTCTGTCTGTCTGTCTGTCTGTCTGTCTGTCTGTCTGTCTGTCTGTCTGTCTGTCTGTCTGTCTGTCTGTCTGTCTGTCTGTCTGTCTGTCTGTCTGTCTGTCTGTCTGTCTGTCTGTCTGTCTGTCTGTCTGTCTGTCTGTCTGTCTGTCTGTCTGTCTGTCTGTCTGTCTGTCTGTCTGTCTGTCTGTCTGTCTGTCTGTCTGTCTGTCTGTCTGTCTGTCTGTCTGTCTGTCTGTCTGTCTGTCTGTCTGTCTGTCTGTCTGTCTGTCTGTCTGTCTGTCTGTCTGTCTGTCTGTCTGTCTGTCTGTCTGTCTGTCTGTCTGTCTGTCTGTCTGTCTGTCTGTCTGTCTGTCTGTCTGTCTGTCTGTCTGTCTGTCTGTCTGTCTGTCTGTCTGTCTGTCTGTCTGTCTGTCTGTCTGTCTGTCTGTCTGTCTGTCTGTCTGTCTGTCTGTCTGTCTGTCTGTCTGTCTGTCTGTCTGTCTGTCTGTCTGTCTGTCTGTCTGTCTGTCTGTCTGTCTGTCTGTCTGTCTGTCTGTCTGTCTGTCTGTCTGTCTGTCTGTCTGTCTGTCTGTCTGTCTGTCTGTCTGTCTGTCTGTCTGTCTGTCTGTCTGTCTGTCTGTCTGTCTGTCTGTCTGTCTGTCTGTCTGTCTGTCTGTCTGTCTGTCTGTCTGTCTGTCTGTCTGTCTGTCTGTCTGTCTGTCTGTCTGTCTGTCTGTCTGTCTGTCTGTCTGTCTGTCTGTCTGTCTGTCTGTCTGTCTGTCTGTCTGTCTGTCTGTCTGTCTGTCTGTCTGTCTGTCTGTCTGTCTGTCTGTCTGTCTGTCTGTCTGTCTGTCTGTCTGTCTGTCTGTCTGTCTGTCTGTCTGTCTGTCTGTCTGTCTGTCTGTCTGTCTGTCTGTCTGTCTGTCTGTCTGTCTGTCTGTCTGTCTGTCTGTCTGTCTGTCTGTCTGTCTGTCTGTCTGTCTGTCTGTCTGTCTGTCTGTCTGTCTGTCTGTCTGTCTGTCTGTCTGTCTGTCTGTCTGTCTGTCTGTCTGTCTGTCTGTCTGTCTGTCTGTCTGTCTGTCTGTCTGTCTGTCTGTCTGTCTGTCTGTCTGTCTGTCTGTCTGTCTGTCTGTCTGTCTGTCTGTCTGTCTGTCTGTCTGTCTGTCTGTCTGTCTGTCTGTCTGTCTGTCTGTCTGTCTGTCTGTCTGTCTGTCTGTCTGTCTGTCTGTCTGTCTGTCTGTCTGTCTGTCTGTCTGTCTGTCTGTCTGTCTGTCTGTCTGTCTGTCTGTCTGTCTGTCTGTCTGTCTGTCTGTCTGTCTGTCTGTCTGTCTGTCTGTCTGTCTGTCTGTCTGTCTGTCTGTCTGTCTGTCTGTCTGTCTGTCTGTCTGTCTGTCTGTCTGTCTGTCTGTCTGTCTGTCTGTCTGTCTGTCTGTCTGTCTGTCTGTCTGTCTGTCTGTCTGTCTGTCTGTCTGTCTGTCTGTCTGTCTGTCTGTCTGTCTGTCTGTCTGTCTGTCTGTCTGTCTGTCTGTCTGTCTGTCTGTCTGTCTGTCTGTCTGTCTGTCTGTCTGTCTGTCTGTCTGTCTGTCTGTCTGTCTGTCTGTCTGTCTGTCTGTCTGTCTGTCTGTCTGTCTGTCTGTCTGTCTGTCTGTCTGTCTGTCTGTCTGTCTGTCTGTCTGTCTGTCTGTCTGTCTGTCTGTCTGTCTGTCTGTCTGTCTGTCTGTCTGTCTGTCTGTCTGTCTGTCTGTCTGTCTGTCTGTCTGTCTGTCTGTCTGTCTGTCTGTCTGTCTGTCTGTCTGTCTGTCTGTCTGTCTGTCTGTCTGTCTGTCTGTCTGTCTGTCTGTCTGTCTGTCTGTCTGTCTGTCTGTCTGTCTGTCTGTCTGTCTGTCTGTCTGTCTGTCTGTCTGTCTGTCTGTCTGTCTGTCTGTCTGTCTGTCTGTCTGTCTGTCTGTCTGTCTGTCTGTCTGTCTGTCTGTCTGTCTGTCTGTCTGTCTGTCTGTCTGTCTGTCTGTCTGTCTGTCTGTCTGTCTGTCTGTCTGTCTGTCTGTCTGTCTGTCTGTCTGTCTGTCTGTCTGTCTGTCTGTCTGTCTGTCTGTCTGTCTGTCTGTCTGTCTGTCTGTCTGTCTGTCTGTCTGTCTGAAAAGAATTCTGAAAGTCTGAAAGAATCGAAAACTACTGAACCAATCGGCATGAAAATATGCATGTAGAGGTTTTTTGGGGCCAGGAAAGGTTTTAGTGATGGTTAGAAACCCCTCCCCCGACTAAGAGAGGGCGCTCCCATACAAATGAAACACAAATTTCTGCATAACTCGACAACTAATCAAGCAAATAGAACAAAATTTGGCATGTGGGTGTTTTCGGAGACAAGAATTTATTCTATGGTAAATTGAGACCCCTCCCCTCTTTATAAGGGGAATTATAACTCCTCTCCTCTTTTAAAGGGGGGGCTTCCATACAAATTTCCTCATAACTCGAGAACTTATCAAGCAAATGGAACCAAATTTGGCATGTGAAGGTTTTCGATGGCAAGAATATTTTCTATAGTAAATTAGGACCCCTCCCCACTTTAAGAGCGGGGGGGGGGGGGCTCCTGTACCAAAGAAACACAATTTTCCTCATAACTCGAGTAGTAATTAAGCATATGGAACCAAATTTGGCATGTGGGTGTTTTTGGAGACAAAAATTTTTTCTATGATGAACTGGGACCCCTCCTCACTTTAGGAGGGTCCTATACAAATGAAATACAAATTTCCTCATAACTCGAGAGCTAATCAAGCAAATGAAACCAAATTTGGCATGTGAAAGTTTTCGAGGGCAAGAATATTTTCTATGGTGAATTAGGACCCCTCCCAACTTTAAGAGGGGGGGGCTCCTATGCAAACGAAATACAAATTTCCTCATAACTCGAGAACTAATCAAGCAAATGGAACCAAATTTGGCACGTGGGTATTTTTGGAGACAAATTTTTTTTCTATGATGAATTGGGATCCCTACCCACTTTAGGAGGGGGGCTCCTATACCAATGAAATTCAAATTTCCTCATAACTCGAGAACTAATCAAGCAAATAGAACCAAATTTGGCATGTGGAGGTTTCTGGAGGCAAAAATATTTTCTACGGTGAATTAGGACCCCTCCCAACTTTAAGAGGGGGTGCTTCTACACAAATGAAAAACAAATTTCCTCATAATTCGAGAACTAATCAACCAAATGGAACCATATTTGGCATGTGGGTGTTTTTGGAGGCAACCATTATTTCTATGATGAATTAGGACCCCTTACCTTTTTCAGAGGGGGGGCTCTCATACAAACGAAATACAAATTTCCTCATAACTCTAGAACTAATCAAGCAAATGGAACCAAATTTATCATGTGGCATGTTTTTGTAGGCAAGAATATTTTCTATGGTATATTTTCTATGGATTTCCCCACTTTAAGAGGGGGGGAGCTCCTATACAAATGAAAAACAAATTTCCTCATAACTCGAGAACTAATCAAGCAAATGGAACCAAATTTGACATGTAAGTGGTTTTGGACGCAAGATTTTTTTCTATGGTGAATTGAGACCCCTCTCTTCGCTACAAAGCGAGTTATGGCCCATCTCCCCTTTAAGAGGGTGGGCTTCCCATACAAATGAAATGCAAATTTCCTCTTATCTCGAGAACTAATCAATCAAATAGAACCAAATTTGGCATGTGGGAGTTTTAGATGGCAGAAATTTTTTCTATGGTGAATTACGACCCCTTCCCCTTTTAAGAGGGGACCTCCCATACAAATGAAATTCAAATTTCCTTATAACTTGAGAACTAATCAAGCAAATGGAACCAAATTTGGCATGTGGGAGATTTTGGAGTCTTGAATTTATTTTACGATAGTTAGAAACCTCTCACCCCTGTGGTAGGGGGATATGGACTCTCATACAAATAAAACAGAAATTTTTGCGAAACTCAAAAACTAATCGAACTCGAGAAATTCGAGACTCTTCCATAAAACATTAGTCAATACAAGACCACAAAAACTATTTATAGTAACCTAGTGTCTAGATCATTCAGGACGAGACGGTCGCGAGTGTTGCCGGTGACCCGCCGTCGGAAGCGCCGCCCACTGGGGGGCTTGCAAAACTCGAGATTGTGACAAAGATCATCCGAGATTCATGATTTATGTACAACACAGGTTAATTTGTGGCAATACGAAGTTTGTCGGGTCAGCTAATTATTTTATAAAATATTTATAATCTAAAATCTCTTATCAATAATTTTTTTTATGACATATTCGAATGCCATTTTAAGGTCCTAATAGGATATGATAACAAAATCAGTTATTAAACTCATCTTCCAACCACTGTTTTAAATATCTACTCAATAAAACAATGTCTTATCAATGTATCTCCATATCTATTCAATAACAAAATATAACATTATAAGAACACAGTTTGATATTGTTTTTATATTATTTTTCTCTTCGCTCTTACTCGGGTTAAGGGTTGCACACTGGATTTTATTTGCATCAATTGATCAGAAATTTTTCAATGCATTGATTGATATAGAGAATATAATAGAAATAGTTCAAGTCACTATCGAAATAAGCCTAAATATTAGGCACTGTCAAGAATCAACTGGTCACAAGTAGGCACGCTTTTGCCTGCCCTCTCTCAGGGTCGCTACTACACACCTGCAATTGCATGCCTCAATTTTGGCATCAAAAGTATTCGTTTTTGGCAACACAAAATATTTTACCTCCAAAAATAAGCTTAAATATCAGTTAGTTTCCGCATACATACTTCAAATGGCGAAAAAATATTGCCCTAAGAGTGTTCATAAAAAAAATTTGCGGTTATAGAATGTTTCGAACAATAATATTTTGATTGCCGTAGGAGTACGTCTTACCGCAGGTACTTTATACTTACTTGCACCGCACGGTTAGCTCTAGGCGGATTTTGTAAACATAAAAAGGTAGCAATCGTTGATTAATAACATTTTGTCAATTTCTAACGCACTTACATTCAATTTTTTCATATCAAAAAAGGGTCTTGATTTTGACTCGGTTTCGATTTTGGCAACATAGGCGACACGCATTTGTTGCCAAATTCGAAATCCTACTGTACTACTAAATATGTAGTAAAGACATATGTCATCACCAAAGCCTTAATTGTTTCCAATTATACAGAATATCTGGGATGATTTAAAAATAGCTAATGGCGATTTAAGCATTGGCAAAATAATAACCTTTTTATGGGTTTCCAACTACTATAAATTCCAGGGAATGAAACTGTAGATAAACTGGCTAAAAAGCTTGTGAACTAAACATCACTAACCCTATCATGGATATCTATACGGGCAAAGCTCAACTAAAGGCAACATTAAAAGAATTCTGGACAAACACATAGAACACATATCTCTAAATAAATTATAATACAAATAATAATAATAATACATATAACTTTAGAATAGTGTATCAAGTTTAATGCAATGCCGCTGGTATCACATGTTTGCTTTCTTCTTAGAATGACTTTAAATAATGATACGCTTAAACACAGCAGTTGCCAACTGAGAAATATCCGCAGTTTGATTTTGTATGATTTTATGCTACTGATGCTATTTGATCGGCATCCTACACACGCTCACCCTCGTCTGTTTTCTTGGTTTGGTTGGTGCTTACAGGCTTTTTTGTTTCTTATTCTATCCCAATATATAAAAAATTCAATACCCTCACGCGTGTAGATTGTGAAATAAATATTTGATGATGCGTTTCACTGACGAAGCTCTCATTCGCTACAAAAAGGTTGTGAACACCATCACGAATCCTGCAGAGGTACACTGCTTGTAAAGAACTACCCGTGAAACCAAGCAATCCGTTTCTACAACACAGAAAGAGCATTGAAAACATCGGAATCGGAACATGTGTTGTTTAATTTGTATTTCCTCTCATGAATTGTTGTGGTAGATTCATCAGAAATTATGAAAATAATGGAAAGTGTTCAGTATGTTTAAAACCGGGGCATAATGCCCATCACTCACAAACAAACCAGCACAAAATTAATTGCGAGGACAAAAAAGAAGAAGAGAAAGAGCTTTGTTGGATAGATTTACTGGTACATATATTAGATGCAACATTATTTTAATAATTAAGACAGTGAGTCAGATAAATTTTTATAATACAAATAAACAAATAAACAACTAACGGATGATTCATCGTACATAGCCTCGAATAAACTCAAATATGAAAGAGTTAGACGACATAAATGTACTGACACTGCTTTGTTCTTCGCGGGAAAAGAACCTAACGAGATTGTAAAAACCTGATTTAATCCATCTAGTGGTGAAAGGAACCTTTGTTATACGGTCTTACTTGCTATTTAAAATAGAAATCGACACGTCTTCGGAACATAATTTATCTATTGGTTAACGTTGCGTAGTGCGTTGGTTTACATAAAAATTTTGAAAATTGAATAAGTTTACAAAATTTGAACAAAATAGGAGCACTTATAAATTTTGATAGATCTGTTTTCCATGAAATTTCGTCATTTGTTATTAATGTGAGTAAGTGCAAATAAAAGTAAGTTGTAAGGCGAAATACTATTCTTTAACATGTACATTACGTAGTAAAGGTTTAGTTTATAGGTTTTTGAACTATGCATAATTTTCTGTAATACCATTCTATTTGATTCACATCAATAAAGTTTTCTTGAATAAATTTCATCCATATGTATATTGATTTTATGTGCAACATAAGAACACTAAATAACGCGAATACTAGACACAACACCGCTCTGATGATGGGTAGCATCATACCCAAAACCGGTTAGCGGATAAGGTATTTATGTTTTTTGTAAGAACCATAAGTGTTGTGTCTAGTATTCGCGAAACTTCATCAATTTGTATTAACCTTCGGTTAGTTACGCTGTGGTCTTTTGTACAACACGTGTAGATTTTTGAATGCCATATTATTATAAAGTTACAGATCGTTGTTTAACTAACGTATATTCTTCAAAAAACTTGTTATGAGCAAAATGTCATAACTATTCAATGCATTAATACTTTAAATTGTTAAGAAAATAGATCAGCATAAACCGACATCACAGAAATGTGCAAGCAGCATGTGAGGTGTACCGCAATTGACTCCAACCGGAATTTTCTCTCGTTTCTTCATATGGAAAATGGTGTTTTTCTGCAGCAAAGCTATCAGCAAAGGTAAATTGTTTAAAATATATCCGTCTGTTGGTAGTCAAGTAATTCGGAGTCAAAATTAGGGTATTTTTTATAATCAAAATTCTACAGTTCCTGAACAAGCAAACATAGAGGTACATATACTATATTTAGCAAAATTGTGTATTTTAACTATTTGTACAACTTTGTAATACATGTAAAAGTCATACAACAATTCCAAAAACAACCAAAATAGAAAAACTGATTTTACAAATTCATATACAATAAATAAAGTTTTTCTCTCTTCGCTGAATATATAGAAGGCTGCTGTCTTCAGCAATATTTCTTGTAATATGCTCTAAAACTTTACAGAACTCGTCAATGTGTTATATTGAAATTGAAGAAAAATATTTTTTTTATTTCACTTTAAGGGGAATTAATCAAAATTTAAATTCTACTTGACGATAGAGCTTTCAAGAAACTCTTCCAAAAGTTCGATACATCTAAAGCCAAGTTTTCCCAGTCAAAACTCTAATGCGCACGTTTTTCGGTTTTGGGCTATTGTGCGCGCGAGTAACCGTGTTACAAAGGTTGGCGCGAGTGTTCAAGGGTTAATATCTTTTGACCGACAAAACCAATTCTTATGAAATTTCGCAGATACATTCGCAGTGTCAAAACCTTTTGTTTGATACTAAAATAATTGAAACTTGATAAATTGTCTTAGTCAAAATTATTATAAATTATTGTTAATTTTGATGTGTTGTACACGATTATTCATAGCTTTCAAATGAAACGTCCAATCTAAAAACAAATCAATAGTGATCTATTAGGCTATATTGCCTTTCAAATGAGACTAATAGCGCAAAAATCGGTTCAGCCATCTCTGAGAAACAGGCGATAATTATTACCTTGTCAAAACAGGTTTCTTAAGGTTAACTTTTAAACTACTTGTTTGTTCTCAATAAAACTTCTTGGCAATTTTTATGATAGCAAGAGCTTTCGTTTGGTACTAAGATCATTGAAATCGGTTGTGTGGTTCCGGAAAAAATCGTGTCAGGTAGTTTTCACATTTTTACCATTGTTATAGTGTATAATTACCTTTGTTATAGTGTATAACAAAGGTTTAGAAATTGGTCGAAAAACACGAAGTTGATCAGAGGCCCGGAGGGCCGAGTCACATATACCAACCGATAGAGCTCGACGAACTGAGCAATGTCTGTGTGTGTATGTGTGTATGTGTGTGTGCAGTTCATTTTCTATCGCCTGTTTCTCGGATATGGCTGAACCGATTTATGCACTATTGGTCTCATCTGAAAGGTATTATTGTCTAGTATATACACTACTGAATTGTTTCGTAGCCCGATATTTCGTTTAAAAGTTATAAGCAAAAATGTGAAAACTACGTGACACGATTTTCTTCGAAACTTAGTACCAAATGAAAGCTCTTGCTACCATAAAAATTTTCAGGAAGTTTTATTGAAAACAAACAAGTAGTTTCAAAGTTATGTTTAAAACCGTGTTTTGACTAAGTAATAATTATCGCCTGTTTCTCAGAGATGGCCAAACCGATTTATGCGCTATTAGTCTCATTTGAAAGGTAATATAGCCGGATAGATCACTCTTGAATTGTTTTTTGATTGGACCTTTAGTTTGAAAGTTATGAGCCATTCAGGACGAGACGGCCGCGAGTGTTGCCGGCGACCCGCCGTCGGAAGCGCCACCCACTGGGGGGAGGCAACTCCCCGCAGAAATCACTACTGTCTAGGTTTATTTGTTTTCCTAGGTCTACCTAGGTTTCCTGGAACGAGCGACAGCGAGTAAGGAGAGGGTCGCAGAATGGTACTTTCCACAAAAAAGTTTTCCGTGAAATGGTACATTCCGCTTAAGGTTTTTCGCAAAATGATATTCGGCGAAATTTTGTACAATCATGGCGAATATTACTATCCGCTTTCTGGCTATACAATGAAGGTACAGGGGAGTTGTTTTCTATTTTACTGTGAGGAAAAATTGCAAATTTGTATATTAAACTACCCATTCCTGGTAACTAATAAGCATTAACATAAGCAGCAAATCAGCGTATCTGGCATTTTATACTGCACGTTGTTGTAGGGGTACCTGGGGTAATAGGCACCGTCGAGGCAAAATACACCCCCTCTGTTTCTAAACCAAAACGCGTTTCAAAAACAAAAAAGGAATTCTGCCAGTTAAATCGATGTTTGCTTTGGGTACCGTGTCAATTTGGCAGTTCTAACTAACAAGGAAACGTAAATAATATCAAAAATATGTTTTCTATAAATAACCTGTAACTTTTTGCCTCGTTTCGCTAACATTGTCCGACCAGATTAATCGCTGGTAAATGTTATAATTCGATTATTTCGAAACGTTGAAGTTTAGATATTTAATAGGGTAATGCCGTTATGGTCGGGCCACTGTTATGGTCGGGCCACCACGATTTTTACAGTTTTAGTAATTCGTGATACGTATATACAAGCAATGTAAAACTTCTTACTGTGACAGCTAACTTTTCACAATATTGTGAGTTTCAATCGTGTATTCAAAACACGCGTACTGAATTCACTGATTGAATCAATACAAAAAAAGTTTTGCAGGTGCAGTTAACTTTTCTTCAAGAAATGATTCATGAAATGCAATTATCGGGATAAACATTGAAAATTTATTAAGTGTGTTGTGCTCTATTCGAATGATATTGAAAAATCCCATTCAGTTAGGACGTAAGGGGGTAAGGGGGTAAATACCACAAAAGCGCTTATTGTAAAGGTTGGGCCACTTGTGTAGTCATGGTTGGGCCACCATAATTTTAAGCACAGAAGCGCAATTTTCGCTAGAGAACGTCAGTCGCGGGAAATGTGATGAAATAAAGCAAAATTAATATAATAAAAACCTAGATTGTTGTTGATTTGTCATTGCAGTAGTACATTTCGGGAAACGCGATTGTAGTAATATTGATTTTACAAGATCACCAAAAATTTCGCAAAGATGTTATTAAAAATAGGATATTTATACTTATAAGGGCCGTTGCTCACGAAATTCATTCTTTTGATGTCTCTACATAGAATTTCAATACGTATTTCTTAGATTTAGAGTGGTGGCCCAACCTGTACAACGTGGCCCGAGTATGACAACATTTTTTGTCTTCATGTAAATGTCTATAACTTTATTATTTTTTAAGTAATCAGTTCAAGACTTTCCAGAAATATAGCTTATTCTTAGACCTTTCCAACAATATATTTACATTTTAAAAATTCTTTTTGAAACGGAAGTTACGGGCGAATGTCCAAAAGGCGGCCCAACCACGACGACATTCCCCTACTTTTGTTTTAACCAAGAATATTTTTTATGTAAGTTCGGGGCAAAATGCACCCCGTTACTTGGGGCAAAATGCACCCTCAGCAAACATGCTTTATTTACTTTGATTCTTTTAAAACTTGATACGCAATTACGTCCGAAATTCTAGTATGTTGTCAGGTACTGTTAAACAACTGCAGTCAGCACTGGAGGCTGTTAAATACTGTGTTTCAAAAATTATGCTACACGGGTACACGAAATTGCAAAGTAAATACACCTCTAATAATTCGTCTTCCTTCCCTCGCGTAGGAAGTGTAATCACAGCTTTTGGTGAAAACTAGAAACGACTTTGTCAGTTAGCACGCACGAATTGTATTACAGTTATTGAATTCATTGAATATATTCCCATTAAATTATGCAAAACATGCACGGGTGCATTTTGCCCCGGCTAGGTGCGTTTTCAGTCTTTTGCCTCAGTATCAAAAATCACTTTGCACGCCTTTTTCTCAAAAGTTTTCAGCATGATAGCTACAGAAACTTTTCACTAATATTCATGAGATTATGCTCAGTATATAAGATTGGTATTAGTTTTAAGCTTTAACATGGAAAAACTACGATTTCCTTAAACGGTGCATATTACCCCGAGCTACCCTATGTTAGCTTTTTGACTGCATAGGTGTTGTAAATTGGCTTCCAAAATTGTATTCAAATTCTTCGTGTCGGTAAATTAGCATTGTCAGCACTATAAGAAGGTAATCAGTAAAATAGCTGTATATTTTGCCAAAATAACATTTAAGGCGACTTAAATGCTTATTGGCCTATATTTGAATAGCATTCGTGATGCTTATTGGTTACCTGGGATGCTTTCATAGTTACGTAACTGTCAAAATGAATCATCTAAGGTTGAACTCCTCAGAAACTTGCCAAACTCGAGATTATGACAAAGATCATCCGAGATTCATGATTTATGTACAACACTGATTAATTTGTGGCAATACGAAGTTTATCGGGTCAGCTAGTAATTGATAAATAAGGTGCTTATTACCAATCACGGTGAAATCAACGTGAAGTGAATATGGCCCTATTCCGAAAGTCACGCAAGTGAGATGAAAAGTGAGAAGACACACCTCCCGTGAAAACAAGGTTATTCCCAATGTCATGCGACCTGCGTGGAATCGAAAAAAATGACATTTCGCGTGAAAACATTTCACTTTGTTTTTGGGTGGTGAAATGATTCCACGAAAAGAGGTAAGTTTTATTTACCAATTATTTTACATTTGATTAGTCAGTAGAAGGCAAATTTTTTTGTTTTTAACAAAATTGAACTATTTTATTGCAGCAGCGCACAATAAACTCAAATTATGGTAGGTACAAGGAATACGACGGGTCGTTTTCAGTCGTCGAAAAAATCTGCTCCCGGCATGGTCGCCGGAAACAACATCTACAACATTTACGGCTTTCGACCGTTAGGATCCAAATTCTACCCTGGAAGGAAATAATACCGGAGTGTCGAAAGATAGCTTCCATCGACGTTTACCAAACAGTAGCTTCGGAAGCGGCGTAAGCCATGTCAGCAGCGGTTGTGGCAAGAACATTGACGCCATCGCTACCGGTCAGATTAACGTCTGTTGTTCGTCGAAAACGGAAAAATATTCATCGTGCCACTACAAGCAGCAGAAAAATATCCCAACTAGATGATGCATTTATTACTGCAAATTTGGATTACCTACGAATGGCCGAAACACAAATGGCCGAATCACGAATGGCCGAAACACAAATGGCCGAAATAACGAATGGCATAATTTACCAAATGGCCGAATCACGAATGGCCGAATCACAAAAGGCGGAATCACGAATGGCTGAATCACAAATGGCCGAAACACGAATGGCCGAATGTCATATTCGACCGAAAATATTCATAGCCTTCAACCTGCGCAAACCTTGGGTACATGCTGTCCTTACTCGCTACCGCTCGTTCGGACTTAACTAAGGGATAATCCCTAATAGACAGTAAACCTAGGAAAACGCATGCACCTAAATAGTAATAGTTTCTGCGGGGGGGCTGCCCCCCCGCAGTGGCCGGCGCTTCCGACGGCGGGTCACCGGCGCACACTCGCGGCCTACGGCCGTCTCGCCCTGAATCATCTAAGAAACATTTGCTACTAACACGGTAAATACGTCTCGCACCTTATAATAAAGATGTATTTATAACCAAGAAATATGAGGTAAAAACCAGTATAAAAATTATCTTTCGTAGATATATGCTTATATTATAATTGTAATCTTATTCTTACTGTCATGGATTTTCATAAAGAAGTAAATGCAGTAAACTACAAGTTTATTACCCTATTACGAAAGCGGCCGAAACATTTCATTCAATATCCCGCCGTGTCCATCTTTGTTGACCGCACATAGCAAAGCCAACAGTTGTGTCCATTGTTGTTGAACACGGTTTGCTTTTCGCACAGTAGTTGGTAGTTGTCCAGTGAAAAATGAGTGCATCCGGCGATTCATCCGATGTTGCTGGTTTCAACAACGAAGAAAGTGCGCCAGTCGTTAAAATTGTGTTGTCGCAGAGAGGAAAACCGATGCTTTCCATTGATGGGATACTATTCAATAAAAACAAGTAGAAGCGGAATGCTTCTTATGCTTTTTTCATTTCAAAATTCATTCAAAATATAATAAAACAATTAAATATACGCGGACTAAAACAACATTACTCGACCAACACAGACATATTCATGGCGGAAAAACGGCTGTAGGTTTGTTGATAAAGTACTTTTATTTGATGTTTTGCCTTTCTACTATATAAGTATATAGTATAAAGGTATAGAAATCACTTGGAAAACCGGAAATGGAAAGAAGGTTCTGCGGGCCGAATGTTATATACCATTCGACTCAGTTTCGAAAACTGAGCATTTTCTGTGTGTGTGTATGTATGTGTGTGTGTGTGTGTGTGTGTGTGTGTGTGTGTGTGTGTGTGTGTGTGTGTGTGTGTGTGTGTGTGTGTGTGTGTGTGTGTGTGTGTGTGTGTGTGTGTGTGTGTGTGTGTGTGTGTGTGTGTGTGTGTATGTAACGCTTTTCAATCTCACTCACTTTTCTCGGAGATGGCTGGATCGATTTTAATGTTCTTAGTGTCAAATGAAAGGTCTAGGTGTCCCATTGGTCGCTATTGAATTTCATACTGATCGGACTTTTAGTTCAAAAGTTATGTATAAAAATACGAAAAATATGGGACTTCATTATCTTATAGGTCTCTTAACCGAATTGAACAAAATTGATTGCATATGAAAGAGGAGCCTTGCAAACCCTTAACTTCCAAATTTCATGACGATTGGACTTGTAGTTTGAAAGTTACATAAAGAAATGTGAAAAAATAGTATTTAAAACATGTTTATGTAACATATAAGCATTAATTTAATGAAAAACATCACACATTTTATGATTATTTGAAAATTACTGCTGAGATCTATCAAATGAAACCGAGTTATTTAAAATCGGACGCTTCATTCAAAAGTTATTCAAACTTTAACACTTAAGCACCGTATATTAAACCGTTAAAACGTGTGAAATCAAAACATATCAATCAAATGTTGATTGTATTCAATGTATGAGATATGTGTGATGTATGTGTGTATGTATGTATGTATGTATGTATGTATGTATGTATGAATGTATGTATGTATGTATGTATGTATGTATGTATGTATGTATGTATGTATGTATGTATGTATGTATGTATGTATGTATGTATGTATGTATGTATGTATGTATGTATGTATGTATGTATGTATGTATGTATGTATGTATGTATGTATGTATGTATGTATGTATGTATGTATGTATGTATGTATGTATGTATGTATGTATGTATGTATGTATGTATGTATGTATGTATGTATGTATGTATGTGTATGTATGTGTGTATGTATGTGATGACAATTTGCAATTTTAAAATTTGCAATGAAATTCAAGAAAAGTGAGAATCATGTCAATTGTCTGAAGTTTTTGAAGCCTCTTAGTGGAATACGAACTCTAAAATTAAAGAAAAGAAAAAACTTTTACCGACTAAATTCCACTATTTAATATTTATTCGCGACAGATACGTATACGCTTTGAAATAAGACACTGATGAAGCCTGCACGTCGTAGGTGAACTACGTATCTGTTGTAAATAAATATTATATTCAATCGAAAAGTTTTTTCTTCTCTTTGATTTCAGATTTCAATTGTCATTTTCTTCACTTGCTGTTACTCACAATTGTACAAGAAAAGCAAAAAGCGAAGAAAAGCAGTTTATTTAAGCATGTAGGTATAGTGGTGTATAGAATCAAAAATACTAGTGAGTTGATTTTTCCAAATAAATTTGTACAAATTCCAAACAAATTCTGCGCATCAATAGATGCTCTTTTCAACCAATAGATACTAGAGCTTAGAAATGTTATATGAAAAATAGGAAGTAAACGTTGCACGGTAGTAACTTTGTAAGATTTATTTTCGTTAGTGACATTTTAAAGGACAGATGTCTTATGTCATGTATCATGTTTTAATAAATAAATCAAAAATGACAAGCACTGGAAATCATATCGATCATATTTCCCATTCTCAAGCATGTTAATGGAGCAGCTTTTGCACTATTTTTCGACCTCATTTTGTTTTCCTAACCATCTAACATTGTAAAAACGATGCGGTCATGCTAATGACTATCTTTTCATGAAGGTGCATTCAAAAGAAGCTTAAGTTTTGATTTTCATGCAAAAATAATTATGTGAAAGAGCGCCAGCTAAGAAAAAGTTCAATTTCTCTTTTTTATATCTAATGCTCTATTTAGTTATTTTTTCTAATTCAGATATATTGCAAAATTGAGGCCAAGCAAACTTATAGTAAAATTTTGAGATTAATCATTTTGTTGTCGATATCCTTTTTCTTCAAAAGCGAAGTATAATAATAATTTTTTTGAACACTTGTTTTTCAAAGATGCTAACTTTTGAACGCATGGTGTTAATATCAAAATATCAAAAAATTTGCTATGAACACATGTTTCATATTGTCAATTCAAAAAAATTCAAGTTTCGTATATGGCTCTGAAGCCCGAAAGTTAAGGCCGTCCGTAGACCCGTTAGAAGGTTAATTTCTAATTTTCAATATATATTCATTCAAGTCTGTAAAAATTATCTTTTGTGTTTACATTATTTCTCGACAAATCACGTAAATATTATATAACTAAATAAGGTGTTCATCAAGTAACATAAATGACGCTTACAAGTATTTACGCACCCAAGGAAAGAAATATAATTATTCTACGCAATACGTTGTGAATTTTACTGGCAAATAAGGATTTTGAGGAATACGGAACGCATATTTAAAAATATAGTCAAGTTAATTATAGATGTTCCTGAGAAATTAAATAGTGGCAGTAGAAAGGCTAGGTCACGCCGCTAGGTGGATTAATTCGGGTTTTTATAATGTAATAAAAAATCTAGGCTTTGTCTTTTCTGTCGCAAAATCGGATACAGGAGGCGTACTACGCGATGGAAGAAACGATGCTTGAAGAATTGGAGAATTTCAGAATACTTACATAAGTGGGAGGAACCGGAACAACATGCCATTGTTTCACCCCACTCTGTGGTCAAATTTTAAGCCGTCATTGACAAGCTACCGCGGACCACAAACAGCTTGGAAGCATGGCATCAACGATGGACAACCATTGTTGGTTTCCATCACCTGTCAATGACCACGATCATCACTGAGCTGCGGGTGGAGCAAAAGGCGATAGATGGGAACATCCTTAGAATTCTTCAGGGGGATGTTCCGAATTCGCGCCGAGAAATAGACGAAAAAATCTACTCGAAATGTGTTAATGCTCACAAAATGAGCAGCAAAAATTTTGTGGACGCAGTTGCGCTTTTATTAAGCGCTAAACAAAGGCGTTCGTAAAGCATATTTTGTTTGTTTAATAGTAGTAGTTTGTTTTTTGTTTGATTAAAGTTATTTGTTAACTAATTGCCAATTCATGGTTTTTTATTGAATAGTTATTTAGGCATTCCGAAAAATTTCGGCCTTTCGTGATTCGGCCATTCGTGATTCGGCCTTTCGTGATTCGGCCATTCGTGATTCGGCCTTCTGTGACTGTTATTGAAATTCGGCCATTTGGATTTCGGCTATTCGTGATTCGGCCATTTGTGTTTCGGCCATTCGGTACCAGCCCGCAAATTTCGTTGGAACATTTCTCCCACAAACCGACTTTAGGAATGACCTTCATCGACCGTTTTCATAAAAATAAGCCTACCGCTAGTCCGTCGTTCTTCTTCCTGCTACAAGATACGCTGGACCTTAGCACGCATACCACCGACGATGGTGCGGCCGGTAACGAGAGTGACAAGACCAATAAATTTCTGGACAATTACGGTGACATCAGTGAATCGAAGGATCCATTTCAGTTTATCAATCAAACCGAACCGTCTGCGTTGGCATGCAGTAAGCAGTACGTCGACTCATCACAAACAAAAAGAAAATACTCCCCTCGCCGCTGGCGATCTGAGTAGAGTATCGGTAACAGCGGCGGCTGACGTTCTGGTCGGTTCTGCTGCTCCATCGACCACTCTGGTTAGTTTAAAAAGAATGTTTCGCTTCGGATCAAGAGTAAATACGCTAGCAGCGGCTGCGACGAACGGCAACGGTAGCAACGATAGTCTTAGCTTGCTGGAATGCCAAGTGCTAAAGGATTCACAATTCTGTTTGGTGTCGTATGTTGACTATGGAAACTTTAATACGGTAGCTGCAGTGGACGAGTTTAATGAGTTTTGTCCCAAAAGCCCGGCGATGACTGATGAAAATTCGTGATTCATTTGTCGCTTGTCTCAACGGCACATCTGTGGCGGTGGCCGAACAGTACACCAGACTAAAGCGCGAAACAGAAAAGATTGGGTAAAAGGTAAATACAGTACCGGACAATATAAAGTACGCACCCGCTCTCATACTATATAACACGCGGTACCTTTTTTATTGTCAAACATATGAACTCGGTATATTTGGACAAATTGTAGTATTTTCAATGCTTTAAATGATTTATGTATCGTTAAATATAAACATTAGCTATTTTGATCAAACTATTGTATAGTGCTAGAAAAAGTCAATTTTTAATTGGTCATAATAAAGTACGCACTACTAATATAATGACTGCACAACGCCGCCTACTGCATACGAATAGTTTCCTCGCCATCACACTGCAGCGAATTGTCAAAACAAATTGTTTGTGATTGATTTCTCATTACTGGTGCGCGTTTTTATCTGGTACGATGGCAAAAGAGCAAATTTGTGAAGATATCCGTAAACTTATCGTTAAAAATCGTAAGGAAGGTTTCTTGAATAGAGAAATTGCTCGAAGATATGAAATTAGTGAAGTAGGATTACGAAAAATATTGAAAAAAGATGAGGAACTTGGAAGCATGAAAGACCGGACTGGAAGAGGAAGAAAGCGAAGGACAACAACCAGTGATGATCGCCTGATTCGTCGAGAAGTGGCTAAAGATCCGTTCTCTACCAGCCGTGTAATCCGAGAAAATACGAACTTAAATATTTCCGAACGAACTGTACGTAGAAGACTGAAGGAAATGGGATTTAAAAATGGATTTGCTCAACGAAGACCATTTATCCGAAATGTTAACAGGTTTGTTTATTTCATATTCAATATTTGTTTTTAAGTAATATTAATTTGTATAGGTCTTAAATTTGCTCAAAAATATATCGACAAACTTCTGGAGTATAATGCCTCTGTATAAAACATCTTCTGAAAGTAATTTTTGTTCGATCACTGTGAATAGTTATCTACTATAAATAATGAGAAAAGCATGAAAGTTTCAAGATATGGTAAATGCGTACTTTATTTTGTCCAGTACTGTACGTCTAAAACAAAGTACATTCTGGCCAGCGGAACCGATGCCGAACGACGCCGCTTGGGCAGTAGTATACTGATCGACGACGATGAGTTTGAGGTAGTCGATGAATTTGTCTACCTTAGCTCACTGGTAACGGCGGACAATGATACCAGCCGTGAGATTCGGAGGCGTATTATCAGCAGAAGTCGTGCTTACTATGGGCTCCACAAGCAATTGCGGTCGAGCAGACTAAGTCCCCGTACAAAGTGCACCATGTACAAGACGCTTATTAGACCGGTTGTTCTCTACGGGCATGAAACATGGACAATGCTCGAGGAGGACCTGCGAGTGCTCGGAATTTTCGAACGACGAGTGCTAAGAGCGATCTTTGGCGGCGTACAGGAGAACGGAGTATGGAGGCGGAGGATGAACCATGAACTCGCACAGCTCTATGGCGAACCCAGTATCCAGAAGGTGGCTAAAGCTGGACGGATACGATGGGCAGGGCATGCTGCAAGAATGCCGGACAACTACCCTGCAAAGATGGTGTTCGCCTCAAATCCGGTAGGAACAAGACGACCAGGAGCGCAGCGAGCAAGATGGTTAGACCAGGTGGAGCGAGATCTGGTGGAGAGTACCCGTTGTCCGAGGAATTGGAGAGCGGTAGCTCTCAACCGAGTTACATAGAGAAACTTTGTTCAACAGGCTTTGTCTTAGGACGGCAAGCCATCTAAGTAAGTTATCTCAACGGTGAAAGCGGCTGCCAAACGGAAGTCATCGAACATATCGGCAGTAAGATCAAAGTAAGACTGGTCGATTATGAAAACGTTATTATTGCGGAAAAAATAAGATCAGCCTTATTAGATCGATAGTTCTTTTTTGACTTGAAACTATGACGCTGCTCCCGGAGGACATGCACGTTTTTGCCGTGTTCGAGCGGAAGGGGCTACGGACAATATTTGGTGGTGTACCAGCTGAAAGCGAAGTGTAACGAAGGTCGGAGGCGTATGAATCATGAGCTACACTCATTGCTTGGAGAGATTCCTGTCGTACATCTGACGAAATTCGGTAGGCTATGGGAAGTTGAGTTGAGTGGAAACGACTGCTTGATTAGCCATCCTGGCTCTCTGATGCTGACGACGATAACAGCCAGTGACGTAGCCAGGATTTTCGTTCGGGGAGGGGGGGGGTTGTCAAGCCAATTTTTATTAGAGAAGTTTTAAACCTAAGAAGCTCACAAGCTATTATGCAGAAAACCATTTGTTTGAGCAATAAATATATTGCTTATGTTACAGAATTTTCTTTCGAACTAATTAATTTATTTAACTAAGTAGGTACCTATGCACGTAACACAAGACGAATTTCTCGCCGGATCTCTTCGACATCGGGAGCCGGCACGCAGTTGTCGTTTAAAGGCACTTCGAGGTTAACTTCCGCTGCGTAGCGATATAGCGCTATATATTGAGGTGTTAATCGAAATACTGCTTGGTTTAGGTGTGTATCCGTTATGAGTTTGGTTCACATTCTTGTAAATCTTGCTCGTAGTGAACTACGCACAATCACGGGACTCCTAACAGGACACAGCCCCGCTCTTTATCATTTAAAGAATATCGGCAAGGTATCATCCGACACCTCCCGCTTTTGTAACTCTGAACCTGAAAGTTCAGCGCATCTGCTCTGCTATTGCGGAGCTCTTGCATTATCAAGGCACAACTTCTTAGGAAGTTTCCTTCTTACTCCATATCAGGTATGGACCTAAATCCCAAAACGGTCATTGGCTTTATAAACCATGTAGTACCAAATTGGGGCACAGGATTACAACTATCCCGCTCAACTCCATCAATGGGTATTAGCGGTCCGTAAACTGTGTACAGCAATCGGGGCCTGCCACAAAAGACGATCATTAAGACTGTCGCAGTGGCCTTTTAACCCAATGCCCTTCTGGCATACAAAAAAAAATCTTGCGCGTGTCGTTAGCCCGGAATAGTTGTTCCAGCTCCTTACGATCTCTGTCCTCCTTCTGGCCCTTTTTCCTCCTCAGGATCATGGTCAACTAACGTGGCTAAACGGGTTGTTTAGCTGCCGAATGTTTAACCGAGGAGGGCGACTTTGTTGCGAGGTATAAACCGTCGATAGTTTTAAGCGCACGTCTACTGCTACTAGGTAATGGTCCGAGTGGATATCCGCACCCCGTAGGGAGCGTACGTTGTTGATGTTCGAGAAAAACCGGCCTTCGATGAGAATATGTTCGATTTGGTTCGAAGTTCGTTGGTCAGGTGATTTCCAGGTGGCTTTATGGATATCTTTGTAGAAGAAGAAAAGAAAGTGCTTTTGATCACCAGGGCTCGGGAAACTGCGAAGTTGATGCATCGCTGAGCGTTGTCGTCCGTGTCGGTGTGCAGGTTATGGGGCCCGATCACCGGTCTATGCATTGCTTCTCTGACGACTCTGGGCGTTCATATCCCCGATGACGATCTTGATGTCCTGTCGTGAGCAGCTGTCGTACGTTGCCTCCAGCTGCGCATAGAATGCTTCCTTCTCGTCGTCGGGTCTACCTTCGTGTGGGAAATATATGGCGTAGTCGAAGAAACGGCCTTTTATCCTCAACACCCACATTGTCTCGGTGATCACTTTCCAGTCCATTATGCGATCCTGTATTTTGCCCAACACTACGAAGCCCGTTCCCACCTCATTGGTCGCACCGCCCACCGCTCTGGAAAAGTTTGGCTTTGCCGCCACGGATCCTCCACACTTTTTCGCGTATGCGTCAGATCCCCTGCAGTTCCTCGATCCCAAATCTTCGGGGTTCTAACCATTGGCGGAACTAGCGCTCGTTTCTAGGGGGGGCTATAGCCCCCGGCATTTTTTCAACCATTTTATTTCCTTGGCATATTAAAATTAAATGTACATTGATGCATAGGAACTTTAAGTTGTGATGCATATAAAAATTACTCTCAAGTTTTCATAATGTAAAGTTATCTAACTATAGTTTTTTCTTAAATTGAAAAATCCAGCTTAATTTTTCTAGGGGGGGCTAAATGTCTTCTAGGGGGCGCTAAATGTCTTCTAGGGGGAGGGGGGGGTAGGGGGGTCTTAGCCCTTACCTCTTTTCGTGGAATCATTTCACCACTTACAAACAAAGTGAATTGTTTTCACGCGAAATGTCATTTTTTTCGATTCCACGCAGGTCGCATGACATTGGGAATAACCCTGTTTTCACGGGAGGTGTGTCTTCTCACTTTTCATCTCACTTGCGTGACTTTCGGAATAGGGCCATATTCACTTCACGTTGATTTCACCGTGAAGTGAGATTGCCAATAAGCACCAGTATAAAGGTATATGAATCACTCGGAAAACCGAAAATGAAAAGAAAGTCCAGCGGGCCAGATGTCATATACCATTCGACTCTGCTTCGAAAACGAAAGTCAGTTTTTACGTTTCGCTGCAAAAGTGACGTTGGCGAACTGAACTGCAGGGACAACATCCAAATTGGTAATTTTCGCGTAAGTACACAAAATCTTAAAAATAGAAGCAGTTTTAAATTTTGATACGTATTTTTTATGGACTTACTGTTGCTTCATATCAAAACAGTAATTAAATAAAATTATAAATAACTTTTAACCTGTAAGACAGTGTAACGTGCGTGGGAGGGTAACGACGGTCTTTGCTTATGCGCCAGGCAGCAAAGCTGCCGCAAAGCCGCAATGGTTGAATGCCCGATGAGACTCTAGGATGTGTTTGCTTCCAAAACGACACTTGACCATCCAACTAACGACGGACTAACTCGGAAAAACCTATGCAAATAGAAGGAACGCGAAATTATTAACACGAAGCTTAGATATGATTGATTCCCATTTTAATCACTCATGAATCTGCCTAATCTTGCTCCTTAAGCTCGGCTTCCCGAATTCTCTTCTTACTTCTTACTCTTCTTACTCTAATTAACCATGCCGTTCGCTATTCGGCCTTCGACTCACCACGGTGGTGGTTCATGGGGTCGGCGAGATACAGATGAACCAAATTGTCCAGCTATCGATGCGCATAAATAACGGTGTTGGGTGGTAGATGACTCCACCTCTTGCAACGGAGGGGTGCTCCGATGGTGTTGTGCATTTGGTCGCAATATCTATGCTGGCAGTGCTCGATTCGTAGACGTAGACACGGGTTGTAGATCGTAGATCGCGTCACCGAAGATTCCGACCGTACCAACGTCGTATTTCCGTGCCTAAGACAGTGTACGGCGCTCAATGAAGTGTTCCGCGGAATGGTCCAGTAACCGCTGTTGGGATCGTTAGTCAGCTTAAGCCGCACATGGCGGATACGCGGGGTCGTGGACACTTCTGTGTGTATTTCGTGTGCCCCAACCTGGCACCTTCGTTTTCAATTTTGATTAACAATCTTGTCACCTTAGTTTTTATACACGGATTTACCTGCTAATCTGCTAACTATTTTTCCTCACGTCTTTTTGACGTAGGACTACGTCTTAGTTTACCGAGCGGGAGCGAAGAGCAAAATAATATTAAAACAATTCCTTCATGCTAAATTCTATATTTACCCTCTGAAGCCTCTTGACAGTGCAAATGTCCCTCCTATAGTTAAGTGTACTGGTCAGAGGTACGAATGAGTCCTCGCCAGGGACGGCTATAATACGGTATAGTACTAGCAGCGAGGAATAAGTGGGTAAAGTAGATCAAGCTTTGAAGGAAGGGTAAACCCCAATACACACAAGTACACATAAAATTTAATAAGCATATCGCTCACTCAATAGCGATAATAGCGAAACGAAATGCAGTGCAGGTCATACAGCAAACACCCGGGCGATATCACAATAGATCAACTATACTGGTCGCAGTGATGAGTCCACACATGAAAAAAAAACCCTGTTTTTCCAAAATGCTGTCAGTGCTATAAATGTGTACTAATACAGTTATACTAGGTAACCTCTCTTACGCCATGATACTTGCTGTAAAAACACACAACGTAGGGTATAACAAAGCTTAAAATAAAATATACGGCCATTAGCCATCTAAACTTCGAGCAGTTCAATACCAAGCAAAAAGTGATTTTAATGCCAAGGCCGAAGACCCCCGATCCTGCTTTAGACATCTGGTGCCGTGACCAGGATAGAGTTTCGGCAATTCCGTTTATAAGTTGTTACTACTATAACTTTCTACCACACCGCTTTCTCGCTTTTTTTTGATGGATACAAAAAGATTCAAGGCCTAAATAAAAAACCCGAATTAATCCACCTAGTAGCGTGACCTAGCCTTTCTACTGCCACAATCATCATTATTTAAATGCTCATGAACATCTATAATTAACTTGACTATATTTTTAAATATCCGTTCCGTATTCCTCAAAATCCTTATTTACCAATAAAATTTACAACATATTGCGTAGAATAATTATATTTTCTTTCCTTGGGTGCGGAAATACTTGTAAGCGTCATTTATGTTACATGATTATTTAGTTTTATAATCGGTCGGCCTTAACTTTCGGGCTTCAGAGCCACATGCGAAATTTGTTTTGAATTGACAATATGAAAATGTGTTCATAGCAGATTTTTTGATATTTTGATATTAATACCAAATTTAGCATCTTTGAAAAACGAGAGTTCAGAAAAATTATTATATACTTCACTTTTGAAGAAAAAGGATATCGACAACAAAATGATTAATCTCAAAATTTTACTATTAGTTTGCTTGGCTTCAATTGTGCAATATATCTGAATCAGAAAAAATAACGGAATAGAGCATTAGATATGAAAAAGAGAAATTGAACTTTTTCTTAGCTGGCGCTCCTTCAGATAATTATTTTTGCATGGAAAACTTAAGCTTCTTTTGAATGTATTTCATGAAAGTCATTAGCTTGATCGCATCGTTTTTACAATGTTAGTGGGTTAGGAAAACAAGACGAGGTCGAAAAATAGTGCAAAAGCTGCGCCACAAACATGCTTGAGAGTGGGAAATATAATCGATATGATTTCCAGTGCTTGTCTTTTTTGATTTATTTATTAAAACATGATACATGACATAAGACATCTGTCCTTTAAAATGTCACTAACGAAAACAAATCTTACAAAATTACTACCGCGCAACGTTTACTTCCTATTTTTCATATAACATTTCTAAGCTCTAGTATCTATTGATTGAAAAGAGCATCCATTGATGTGCAAAATTTGTTTGAAATTTGTATAGATTTATTTGGAAAAATCAACCCACTAGTATTTTTAATCCTATATACCACTATACCTATATGCCTAAATTAACTTCTTTTCTTCGCTTTTTGCTTTTCTTGTACAATTGTGAGTAACAACAAGTGAAGAAAATGACAATTGAAATCTGAAATCAAAGAAAAGATAAAACTTTTACCGACTAAATTCCACTATTTAATATTTATTTGCAACAGACACGTAGTTCGCTTACGACGTGCAGGATTCATCAGTTATTTCAAAGCGTATACGTATCTGTCGCGAATAAATATTAAATAGTGGAATTTAGTCGGTAAAAGTTTTATCTTTTCCTTGAATTCAGAGTTCGTATTCCACTAAGAGGCTTCAAGAACTTCAGACAATTTGCATGTTTCTCCCTTCTCTTGAATTTTACTACAAATTTAAAAATTGCAAATTGTCATCACATACACACATACATACACACATACATACATACATACATACATACATACATACATACATACATACATACATACATACATACATACATACATACATACATACATACATACATACATACATACATACATACATACATACATACATACATACACACACATACATACATACATACATACATATATACACACATACATCATGACTGATATGTTTTGATTTCAAACGTTTTAACGGTTTAATATACGGTGCTTAAGTGTTAAAGATTGAATAACTTTTGAATGAACCGTCCGATTTTAAATAACTCGGTTTCGTTAGATAGATCTCAGCAGTAATTTTCAAATAATAATAAAATGCGTGATGTTTTTCATTGAATTGATGCTTATATGTTACAAAAATATGTTTTAAATACTATTTTTTCACATTTCTTTATGTAACTTTCAAACTACAAGTCCAATCATCATGAAATTTGAAAGTTAAGGGTTTGTAAGGCTCCTCTTTCATATGCAATCAATTTGGTTCAAATCGGTTAAGGGACCTATGAGATAATGAAGTCCCATATTTTTCGTATTTTTATTCATAACTTTTGAACTAAAAGTCCGATCAAAATGAAATTCAATAGCGACCGATGGGACACCTAGACCTTTCATTTGACACTAAGAACATTAAAATCGGTCCAGCCATCTCCGAGAAAAGTGAGTGGGATTGAAAGCGTTACATACACACACACACACACACACACACACACACACACACACACACACACACACACACACACACACACACACACACACACACACACACACACACACACACACACACACACACACACACACACACACACACACACACACACACACACACACACACACACAGAAAATGCTCAGTTTTCAAAACTGAGTCGAATGGTATATGGTATTCGGCCCGCAGGACCTTCTTTCCATTGCCGGTTTTCCAAGTGATTTCTATACCTGTATACTATATATTTATATAGTAGAAAGGCAAAAATCACACGGTACGTAATTTTCCAAAGTGCGCAGAAGTGTATCGCGGGTGCCTTGAGATTTTTTTTTCTTCACGTTTTTCACTGTTCACGCGCGCATCCTACGACGAGAATCCCGTGACATCCGGCAGAGCGAGAATTATAGAAGCCATTGCCGTGAATACTCTATCACCGAAGATTCATCATTCTGTCGCCGAGCCAGTTCCTGCTTTCAATTTACCGTGAACGTACCATATTCTGCGCAGTTAAGACATTTTTATGATTCTTCCGCTATTCTAAGTATTCTAGATTTAAAGGAACAACGTGGATAGCCTCAACGTGTAGTACTACGGTCTATAATATCTGGTAAAAAATATGGGAATTATAAGTCGACCAACAATTGAGTATATTTTGCGTTTTGTAAACTTATCCACGGTGCCTAATTCTGCGCACTTTCTTGCCCATGTTCCTAATTCTGCGCATGTTTGCTCCTAATTCTGCGCACCCAAAAAGTGAAAATAAATACTCCTGCCATGCTGTTTACGTCTTTATACGCTGAAAGCACACCAAAAAATGCGGCATTAGCCATTACCATAATTAAATTCATGCTCCGGCCTCCTTGTGCTGTCCGGGTGGCAAAGGAATATTGTTATCATTTTGATTGCTTCATTTTAAATATTTTATTCTCGATAACGTGAAGGGAGAATTGATTCGGGTTTTCTGCATACTGAACATTACACTTTAGACTAATACTAAAAATTGTGTTTTCATATAGAAACCACTGCCCCACTCTCTGACGGCCCCACGAGGTTGGACATTAAAAAAAATAGAAGACATGGTTTCATGAATTGACGCTCGTGGGTTCGGACCCCGAGACACAGCACATCAGGATTCAAATCAATGCAAGTTAAATATTCTACTTGAATTTTCATGCTTCTATACCTCAGCCATTTGGGTGAGGTTGCGTATTCTTTCGCGCTTTCTTCGTAGGATACATTACTGCGCAGAATTTGGGACATGAATAAAAAATCTGTGCCTAAATCTGCGCATTATTGCATCGCATTTTTCTAAGGAAAGCAATGCATGCAATCATTCTTTTTGTTTCAAACATGACTAAAACTAATTATTCTTTCTAATTATGCTGGGTAATTTGATCATTGCAAAGAATTTCGAACATAAATTTGTTAATTTTCTAGAAGAACAATCTTAGCGTTGGTGCTAACGACGATGTTTTCTGCGATATAAAATACTTTCAGATTCACGTTAAATTATTTCGCTCTCAAATATTATGGCCCATTGGTGAATAATGGCGTAATATTCAACAGACATTTATTAAAAAATAACGCAATGATCATAGTTATGCACAATGTTAAAAAATACTTTTATAAAGAAAAATGCGCAGAATTAGGAGCTGCGCAGAATTAGGGGCGGTCACGGTAATTCAAGGCATTATACTAGCCTTGAGTAGGTTAGTAGCACTCCAACTACTTTATTGTGCCTTCCCGATGCTTCCGTGTTCCTTTTATTCTCCGATCTAGTGTCTTCACATACGGCGTCCAAAATGGCGGACGAACGCAAAAAGCAACAGCTTCTCAATCGTCGTACAACACTTGTCGCGTCATTAGAGCGAACAGCGCGGTTTGTCGAGAATTATTCAGCGGAACGGGATGCAGGCCAAGTGCAACTGCGTCTGGAAAATCTGAACACCGTGTGGACGGGACTGGAGAATGTACAGATCCAGCTTGAGGATTTAGAGGATACATCTGAAGGCATGACCAATAACCTCCAATTCCGCTTCGAAGATGAAACCCGTTTTTTCCAAGTAAAAGCTACACTGCAATCTTACCTTCCTGTGATCTCTTCTACTAGCGCATCCTTCCAATCAACATATTCTGGGCTGTCAGCCATTAAGCTACCAATTATTTCCTTGCCGGAGTTCAACGGAGACTACAACCAGTGGCTTACCTTCCACGACTCCTTCTCTGCTTTGATACATGACAATGCAGAAGTACCCGCAATCCAAAAATTCCATTACCTTCGAGCAGCCTTGAAGGGAGAGGCAGCTCAGCTGATCGAACCCATAGGCATCAGCTCCGCTAATTACTCTATTGCTTGGCATACGCTCATATCGCGCTACGCCAATGATTATTTGCTTAAAAAACGTCACCTTCA